>NC_092051.1:113371564-113600168 GCF_003086295.3 Arachis hypogaea | reverse complement strand
CTGTGAAGTTATTTATGTTAAATTTGACAGTGCTAAGAATGAGGGTTCCATTTCAGATTTTATTCTAGGGTTGATTTTTCTTCGGATAACAAAAACCGTGTTCATGTTGATAATCTTGAGGGTGTTGACCACTTAGCATTTGAGGACTTGTTTCGTGAACAAGGAATATTTTAGAGGCCAAGGTAATCTCTGACAGGAAAAGTGGAAGATCAATAGGCTTTGGATTTGTGACTTACAACATCTCTGAAGAGGTCAGCAATGCTATTGAGTCCATAGATGGTGCGGTAAGCATGCAAATCTAACTCGTAGTATCTGTTTGCTAATAACAAATAACAATTTAATGAGTTTGAACTTGTCCATTTGTATATGTTACATTGTAAGTGCAACGGGTTGCCGTGGCAGCTAGTTTCCATCATATCATTGTTTGATTATTTTGTATTTAGTTATTTATTCTTTTGTTCTTGAAAACATATGAAAAAGCTAATATTTCTACATTTTCTTATTGCTTATGTATATTTCTTCTTTGTTTTGATCATGAGCTTCCCTGAAATATGATTTCTCCAATATATGCTTCGAGCATGGATAGAATTTCGTGATATTGTTGGTGTTAGTAATTGCTCTAAGATGCATTTGGAGCCTTTCTTTAATGAGCCTTTCTCTAAGATGTTATTTTTCTTTGATATTTTTGTAGTTTGATCATAGTATAAGTGACAACATTGGTGAAACTGAAGGTGAAACTAGTGACATGTTCTTTATGCAATTGATATGTCAAGTCTTAGGTGTTGTTTGTATTTTTTATTTTTCTATTTTCAATGTGCAATAAGAAACTGAGATGTGTAATGTATAATGAATTTTATAGAAGCATGATCACATTTGTGCAGCCAGATTGAAACATCTCTAAAGAATTGAGTGAGTACTTATTTTTACATTATATTATAATTGAGCTTTTTTCTTTGTTAGTTTATTAATTAAGTCATATTTTCTAGAGCTATTGAATAGATAAAATAGCATTTAATCAAACTCAAAGGCTTGGTTATTATTGGGGTTAAGCTTTAATAATATTTTTAAACATGATTTGAATTTTTTTAAATATGTATAATTTTGATGAACTAATTTTATTTATATGCGTTATAATTTTTTAGTTAAATGACTAAAATAAAAAAAAATAATGAGGTCATTTTGGAATAGCGACAAAATTGGTATTCTAACTAATATTCTGGAAATATTAACGACATATTTGCTATTGATGATGGTGACAAATTAAAGACTTCATTGCGACTGAAATATTTGTGAGATATCTATCAATTTATTACTAGTTTAAAAGGAATTTGCATGATATTTGTGATAGTATTGCAACTAATTGACTACATATTATTTCCTACTAAATTAGCGACTACTTTGTAACTTTGATTTTTCAAAACATGGATGTCAACTTTAACATGTATGTGGATGGTTTTCAAATTTATTGCGAATAGTTGTAATTTAGTTGACTCTACCGATACATGGTTAATTGGGTTGTATGTGGTTTATTATGAATTGAAATCTAACTACACAATTACAATTGATGCAGTTATCTAAACATGGTGAATCGGACTCGTTTTTTCTCTCTAATTTTCAGATATTTCTAATCACATCAAAAGGAGGTTCGTTTTTACTATGTATGCAAATAATTATTTATCTGATTTTGTGTATGTTGCATTTTATGGCAACATAGTTAAAATTTATTTGATTATTTTTGTACAAGTTCTTGTAGGGTGTGTTCTATAGGTGATTTAATTTTGTTGAATTGCTAAATGTTGTTGTCTAAATTAAATGTATAGGTTTAAGTGTCTGTGCTGCATATGTTCATTTAAAATTGCAGCATCAACAGAGATTACATGTAACTAGCGATTGGATGTTGCTATTGTAAACCCCGTTAAAATCAGTAGATAATTAGTCAATAAATTAGTTTTTAATAAAGAATATTAGAAATGCGAATATGATATTAAATTAGGATAGAACTCATCGAAACGAGAATTTTGACACTAATTTCAAAGAAAACGGTCTAAGATTGTACCGAACCGCTTGAACTGGGCCCAAATCGGGCTGTGGGCCCAACCGAGCCAGCCTTTCAAATGAGCCCAATGCCCTTCTCTTCATTTCAGCTGAACATTGCTGAAATCTCCAAGGAAGGAGAAGAACACCATAACCCTTACGGTGATTCAAAACACCGTAGCTCCTCCGTCCGAGCTCCAATTGACGCACCGTTTGCAGCCACGCGACCACCACGTCGAACTCTACATTTATACTGGAAAAATTTTATAGGTAACTCTTTTTTATTCTCAGCCTCTTCTTCCCCAATTTTTGGAAATTTGAGTGGAGGTATTGAATTTCTTTGTTCTTTGATGTTTTAGGATCCAATTAGTTTGAGAAAAACGTTCACTCTTGCTTATATGAAGCTTGGGTAAGGTGAGGATATAATATTCTATTTTAATTTTATTGAATTTATGTTTTGGATATTAAAGTGGGTATATATGTGTTATAAATGTGTATTAGGTTGTGATAAATAATTGGAGCTTGAACCTGTGGATATTAGAATTTTGGTGGAGGCTGACATTAGTATTTCGATTGATCTTTGTGGCTGTGATTGTGTTGGGTAAATTGCTTTGGTCACTACGTGGGAATCAGCCAAAGTATGGTTTAGGTTTCTTGCATTTAATATATAATGTTCTGTGAAAACTTAGGCTAGATGACCTTAGGATAAGTGGAAACGCGTGGAAATGTATAATGTTTAGTATTCTTGAAATTTATGGTGGAAGTTAGATAGGTGATTGTAATTGTGAATGTATGGACAATAATATGATAATTATTGAGTTGATGATGATGTTTATGTTTACATTGATTAAATGTATAGAGAGATTGTTAAGGTGTGGAATTGATCTATGTTGTTGTGTGTTGGATGATAAGAAATGGCAAGAGCTTATGTTGCTGGGGTGTAGCATGTAATAGGGTTGATACCAAGTGTAAATTGGTTAATTTGTGATTGAAAGAGAACAATGAAATGGAGGTTAAAGAGTTTTTGCAAAATTTGGTTTTTGGCCGAACTTTGCGAGGTATAACTTGGCTTTCGGACCCTCAATTTGCTTCTAACTTGTTTTAAAATGAAAATTGGGACTATGAAGTTTATAGCGTTCGAGAACAGGTGAAAAATATTTTAAATCAAAGAAATTATAGGTGTTGGAAGATTGGAACTCAAAACAGATTTTTGTTTTAATTCTGCAGCTTTGCCACTGAATCTCTTTGTTTTAAAGAACATACACCACACGTACACATGACCCACATGTACACATGACCTACACGCATGTGTGACATGAAGTTTTCACCCACGCGTACGCATGACAAAGGGACGTGTACGCGAGCTGCAGTTTTACACTCCCACGCGCACGCGTGGCCCCTATTTTAGCAACATGATTTTTGGAGTTGTAAATTTTATTTCAAACCTCTAGACCTCTATTTTCACTCTTTTAGTTATTAATAATAGTATTAAACCTAGTATTCAGATGAAGTTAGGAATGGGGATAACTTGGAGGTGAAGTAAAGTTGAAAAGTGATGAATTGACTATGAAATGTTACGGATGATCATGTATGAAACTTGGCTTGATAATAAAATGAATGAGCATGTATGATATTTGGATTGAATGATTAAATAATCTAAGATACGAGATTCCCTGGGTAAAGTACCGTGGCTTGCCACCATGTGTACCAGCTTGAAAGCTCGATACTCTGTTGACCCTACGACGCAAGGGTTACCGGGCACTTATAAATTCCTGGGAATGTTAACCCCCATTGATCAATATTAATTATTTGAGAAAAAAGCTATGCATAAACTCTTGGGGATGCACGTCGAGGGACAGTCTAAGGTTTTCGGACTTGTCGGGTTGGCTGGATAACGACAGATGAGCCTCATCAGCTATAGGATAGGCATGCATCATATGCATACTACTTGAATTACTTGTTTGTGTATTAACTGGGTGTGCCTAACTGTACTTGCCATGCTAAATGTATATTTGCTACCTGCAGTATTTGTAACATTCTTGTGCTTGCTTTTATCTGTTTATTTGTTTGTGAAATGCTGACAGAGATGGAGGTGTGGAGGAATGGCAGTACGAGACTTAGATTTTAAGGTTAAGTTAAGTTCGGCTTAGATACTCTTAGAAAACCACCTTTTATGGCTTCTGTTTAATACTTTAAGCTCTATAATCGAGTGTCGGTGTTCTAGGATTGACTGTGGCATTCTCAGGACCTTATATATTATGTGTATAGCACCTTTACCATACTGAGAACCTCTGGTTCTCACCCCATACTATGTTGTTGTTTTTCAGATACAGGTCGAGAGGCAACTCGTTAGGCATCTGGACTCTTGGAGCGAAGTGGTTACTGGGTTATTTTGTTTTATCCACTTTTCAAGGCTCATAGTTTATTATATTCATTCTGCTATTATATGTATACATTTTATCTTAGAAGTCGTAGCGCCTTGCCACCTCTGTTTTACATCCTAGGTGTAAAGTATGTGTGGTAGGGTGTTACATTATGGTATCAGAGCAATTCATTCCTATAGAGCCTAAGAGACAGACTGATTATACTTCTGTGCATACTCTGTGTGTGCTTCCTAGGATATCCGACTGGTATGTGTAGCATACATGTTCATGAGCATGTATTTGGGACTTTAAAGCATTAAACTAGATATTGAGACTGATCACTTAATATCAAATATTTGGTGTGAATAGGGACCAAATATCATCTCGCGGATCCGAGCGAGGTGCCTAGAGGGAAAATCTTAGGACCGAACCAATGCAAAGACCTCGAGATGGAAGCTCGGGTGCTGGTACAAGCAATGTAGGTCAATACTACAGGTCTATGAACCTTGCTAATTTCCTCAAGAATGGTCCACCTTAGTTTAATGGAAATGGCAATACGTTGGAGGCTGATCGGTGGTTTCCAGATGTGAAAAGGTTTTTGTACACTCAGCACGTTCCTGAAGTACAGTCAGTGGAGATAGTGACCTATATGTTGGAGGAGAATGCTCAGAAATGGTGACAGGAGTTATATCATGCCTTGCAGATGGAGTTAACAGATATCCCTTGGAATAGATTCAAGACGGAATTTTACGGGAATATTTCTTGCTTGTGCTGCGCACTGCAAAGGAGTTAGAGTTAATGCAGCTGAAGCAAAAGAATATGTCTGTGGCTGATTATACCCGTGAATTCGACAACTTGTGCGTCTCTCAATAGTTTGTCAAGGAAATCCAGCCAACTATGAGGAGTGGAAGTGTGCTCAGTATGAGAAATGACTTAGGAGAGACATCTTTAACTACGTATATTCGCAAAGGTTAACGAATTTCACTGAACTGGTTAACAAGTGTCAATTCGTAGAAAATTACTCCATGAAGTGGGTAATACTACAGGAAGGCTATGGAGAGATGATAAACCACTATTTTATGGTTTATCTTGTGCTAATTTGAGTGGTTTTCATCAAGTCTTTGCACACTTATTCATACAATTTACATGATTTTACAATTCCTTCCCAATTTATTCTATGGTTGAAAACTTGCTTCCTAATCTTTTAAATTGTGTATTTTAATCCCCCTTTATACCATTCGATGTCGTTATCTGTATGCTAAGTGTTTTCAGGCTATATAAGGCAGAAATGGCTTAGAGGATGGAGAGGAAGCTTGCAAAAATGGAAGGAGCACAAGAAATAAAGGAGATAACCAGCGAGGATCGACGCGTGCGCGTACCTGACGTGTACGCGTGACACACGAAGATGACCATCGACGCGTACGCGTGACTGACACGTACGCGTGACGTGCGCCACATGCAGAAAATGCAGAAGACGCTGGGGGCGATTTTGGGCTGAGTTTGGGCCCAATTTTTGGCCCAGAAACACAGACTAGAGCCATGGAACAAGCAGAGACTCGAGACATATTCACATTCGCATAGTTTTTAGTTTTTAGTTTTTGAATCTTAGAGAGAAACACTACTTCCTCTAGGTTCCTTCACATTCATAGTTTTAGAGTTTTATGCTTTTGATTTGGATATTGAGAAGAGTTACTACCTTCGTTGAAGTTTCCATTATTCTAGTTTGTTTCCTTATTCTCTTACTCTTTTAATCACCCATTAACCCTGTTCAGATATAGATGTTTATGGTTTTGGAATTTATTAATGTAAAGAACTATTTTTACCTTTAATTGATTTTTAGTTATTATTTTATTTAGTTTATCATGTCTTCTTTTTATTCCCTTTATATGCCTGTAAAAGTGGTATTCATGTCAATGGAGTAGACTCCCAACAAGACTTGGGAGTTGATTAAAAGGAGACCCTTGAGTTGGAATACTCAAGTGTAATTGGAAACTGGAAGTTGTTGGCTGGCTCTCTAGTGACTAACGCTAATCCTTCCATAGGAGAGGATTAGGACTTGTGAATTGGAGCTGGTTCAGTTACTTGACTTTCTTTTATTCGGTAAGAGATAACTAAGTAGAAACAACAACCTATTACCATTACACTTGGGAGATCCAACAAGGATAGAACTTCCAATTAATCTTCTCCCAGTCAAGGCTTTTTATTTTAAATACATAAAACCTCTTGTTAATTTTCAGTGCTTTAATTAATAATTATTTTAATTTCCCGTTCTCCAACTTTAAAAATTCTCAGAAAATTCCTGACTAATAAAATAGCACTCTTTTGTCAACTCGTTGGGAGACGACCTGAGATTTCTACTCCCAGTATTTTATTCTTAAATTGTGACAACCCTTTTAAATTGATAAGCGAAATTTTTGTCAGTCAAGAAATGTACTTGCAACGCTGTTCTTATTATAATTTCTTAATTGGTAATTTTGCACCACGTCAATTTTTGGCGCCGTTGCCGGGGAGTTGAAATAGTGTGCTAAATTATTAGTTGGTGTAAATATTTTTAATTTTACATATTTGCATATTTTATTTTATTTTATTACCATGAGCTGTATGTTTCTTTCATTGTATGACGCGTTCACTACCTGATCCGAGCATAGCCATGTTTCATCCTGAAATTAAAAGAACTATTTCACGTATTAGGCGAGCTCGGCGTCGGTTAGCCTCTGAGGGTGGTGAAGTGGTTACTACCAATTCACCAGTCTCCTTTGAGGGCGAATCTGAAGCGCCATTTGAGGAAGAAACAAGCTCCTCTTCTATTGATTCTATTGATTTACGTGCAGGTAATATGGCGGATCCCAGAAGGATTACTCTCTAAGAGGAAGGAGCTCCAGACTTTACACTGCAATCGTATCAAGTGCGTCACCCAAATCTGGCTGCAGATTTTGAACTGAAGATTGCGCTAATCAACTTACTGCCCAAGTTTCATGGCTTACCTGCTCAAGAACCTATTAAGCACCTCAGGGATTTTTAGACAGCCTGCTCAACTACTAGGCATCATGGTGCAGATGAGACTACTATTTGGCTATATGCCTTCCTGTTTTCTCTGGAGGGAAAGGCAAGAGAGTGGTTCTACACTCAACCTGAAGCAGTCGTTACTAATTGGGATCTGCTCAGAAGGGAGTTCCTGGAGAAATACTTTCCAGCTGAAGTTACAGATAGACTGAGGAAAGAAATTTCCTGCATTATCCAAGGCGAATCAGAGACCCTTTATGAATATTGAAAATGCTTCAGGAATCTCCTAGACTCATGTTCCCACCATAAGATTGATCAGTTGGTGTTGATTAGCTATTTCACACAAGGCATGAAGCCTCAAGACAAGACTACACTAGATGCTGCAAGTAATGGTTCTCTGAAAAAGTACAAGATGGCGACAAAAGCTTGGCAACTGATCATCGATCTAGCTGAGTCTACCCAGAATGCAAAGCATAGGAACAACCATCCCAAGGCTATTACGGAGGTTTCCTCTAGTAATGAGACTGCTGCTCTCACACAGACTCTGGGAGAGATGACCAACATACTGAAGCAGCTACAGCTGAATCAACAACAACTTCAGCCTCCCCCACAACAACAGTGTCAACAGTTGGTTCTTCAGAGAGTGTGCGGAATATGTGCCTGCTATACTCATTACACTGATGAGTGTCTGCAGCTCCAACAAGAAGACAACACCTTGGCAGCTACTCATAATTTCTATGACCGCCCGAATCAAGGATACTATCAACAAGGCGGCAATTATAACCAAGGTGGGAACTACAATCAAGGTTGGCAAGATAGCTCCAACCAAGGCTGGAGAGACAATTCCAACCAAGGGTGGAGAGATAATTCCAACCAAGGATGGATGGACAACTACAACCGAGGAGGCAGAGACAACAATGGAAATCAGAGGTGGAACAACAACAACAACAGACAGCAGAATCTTCCTTACCAACAGCAGAACCAAAACCAGCCTTACAGAGCACCTCACCAAAGGTAGTCCTAAGTGCCTCAGAACAACCAACAGCAGGCCCCTCAAATTACTTACCCCACTTCTTCTTCTAATGACAAGATGCTTCGCTCTCTTACGTAAGGACAACAAGACATTCAGAATACACTTACCTCTACCATAAACGGTTTGAACGCTACCTTACAAGCGCTCGTCTCCCGAATGGAATCATTATCTACCCCCAACAATCAACCTTCAAGCTCCAGTGCAATTCCTTCTCAACCTTTACCCAACCCAAGGGTGGAATCAACGCCATCACTTTGAGGTCCGGAACCACACTGCAAGAGAGGAGTCATGAGGAGCCAAGCTCAAAGGAAGGCATTCAAGTTGAAGACATTGTTGAGGTAGAGGATATTGAAGAGGAAGAGGAAGTACATGACATGGTTGAAGAAGAAGCAGCTAAACCAGGGAATAGAGCACCAAAGGAAGATGAAGTTACAAGAGAAGCCATTCCCATTCTATTTCCATACCTTGCTAGGAAATCCAGGAAGCAGATGGAGCTAGACCCCAAGATGGTGGAGATCTTCAAAAAGGTTGAGGTAACCATCCCCCTTTTGATGCCATTCGCCAGGTACCTAAGTATGCTAAGTTTCTAAAATATTTATGAATGAATAAAGATAAAATACAGAATTTAGAAACTATTCCTCTAGGTAGCTCTATTTCTGCTTTAATGGGTGATATACCGGAAAAATGTAGTGATCCAGGTTCATGCATGGTTACTATTACTATAGAAGCTGTAAAATTTTCTGACTGCATGTGTGATTTAGGTGCGTGTGTGAGTATTATGCCATTATCTGTATATGATGTCTTGAGGCTCCCTCCCTTAAAAAGGTCGGCAGCACGTTTTATTTTGGCAGATAAAAGCATAATCTCGGTGGTAGGAATTGCTGAGGACGTGCTGGTGAGCATTAAGGGGCTCACATTCCCTATTGACTTCTATATTTTGGAGATGCCCCCTAATGACTCAGGAAGACCATCATCCATCCTCCTTGGAAGGCCATTTCTGAAGACTTCAAGGTTCAAATTGGATGCATTCTCAGGAACTTACTCCTTTGAGAGAGATGACAGAGCAGTGAGTTTCAACCTGGATGAAGCTATGAAGCACCCTCCGGAAGATCATTCCGTCTTCCAGTGCGACATCATTGATGAAACTGTAGCTGCAGTTCACCACGAAGAAGTAGAAGAGATTCACATGGAGAAAGATGCAGGTGTGGGGAAGCCCTCTGAACAAGATGAAGACACCTTGCCACCATCACTAGCTCCAGATGATCAAGTGCCTAGCCATGAGCAGAAAATGGAGTTGAAGCCTGGTGCACGAGTTGTGAATCACACTTTTCACAACTCGTACCACTAACCAGCAAGTGCACTGGGTCGTCCAAGTAATACCTTACGTGAGTAAGGGTCGAATCCCACGGAGATTGTTGGTTTGAAGCAATCTATGGTTATCTTGCAATTCGTAGTCAAGAAGTCAATTGTATTTATCAGTTGAATTGCGAATAAACAAGGGAGCATAGGTTGAAGGTTACTTGTTATGCAGTAATGGAGAATATGTTGGAGTTTTGGAGATGCTTTGTCTTCTGAATCTCTGCTTTCCTTTGTCCTCTGATTCACGCACGCACGTCCTTCTATGGCAAGCTGTGTGTTGGGGCATCACCGTTGTCAATGGTTACATCCCCTCCTCTTGTGAAAATGATCCAAATGCTCTGTCACAGCACGGCTAATCATCTGAGGTTCCCGATCATGCTGGAATAGGATTCACCCTCCTTTTGCGTCTGTCACTACGCCCAACACTCGCGAGTTTGAAGCTCGTCACAGTCATTCAATCCCTGAATCCTACTCGGAATACCACAGACAAGGTTTAGACTTTCTGGATTCTCATGAATGCCGCCATCAATCTAGCTTATACCACGGAGATTCTGATTAAGGAATCTAAGAGATATTCATTCAATCTGATGTAGAACAGAGGTGATTGTCAGACACACGTTCATGAATTGAGGAAGGTGATGAGTGTCACTGATCATCACCTTCTCTATAGTTAGGCGCGAATGGATATCTTAGATAGGAACACGCATGTTTGAATGGAAAACAGAAATACTTGCATTAATTCATCGAGACACAGCAGAGCTCCTCACCCCCAACAATGGAGTTTAGAGACTCATGCCGTCAAAGAGTACAAAATTCAGATCTAAAATGTCATGAGATACAAAATAAGTCTCTAAAAGTTGTTTAAATACTAAACTAGTAACCTAGGTTTACAAAAGATGAGTAAACTATGATAGATGGTGCAGAGATCCACTTCTGGGGCCCACTTGGTGTGTGCTGGGGCTGAGACTTAAGCAATTCACGTGCATAAGGCCATTTTGGGCGTTCAATGCCAGGTTTGGACCCATTTCTGGCGTTGAACTCCAACTTTTAATCCTTTTCTGGCGCTGGATGCCAGAATTGGGCAGAGAACTGGCGTTGAACGCCAGTTTACATCATCTATCCTTGAGCAAAGTATGGACTATTATATATTGCTGGAAAGCCCTGGATGTCTACTTTCCAACGCAATTATAAGCGTGCCATTTCGAGTTCTGTAGCTCCAGAAAATCCACTTTGAGTGCATGGAGGTCAGAATCCAACAACATCAGCAGTCCTTTTTCAGCCTGAATCAGATTTTTGCTCAGCTCCCTCAATTTCAGCCAGAAAAATACCTGAAATTACAGAAAAACACACAACTCATAGTAAAGTCTAGAAGGATAAATTTTTCCTAAAAACTAATGGAAATAAGCTAAAAACTAACTAAAACATACTAAAAACTATATAAAATTAACCCCAAAAAGCGTATAAAATATCCGCTCATCACAACACCAAACTTAAACTGTTGCTTGTCCTCAAGCAACTAGACAAATAAAATAGAAGACTAATAGGTTGAGAAGCAATAATATCTCAGAGTTTTTGAGTGAAGCTCAGATTCTAATTAGATGAGAGGGACTAGTAGCTTTTTGCTTCCGAACAGTTTTGGCATCTCACTTTATCCATTGAAGCTCAGAGTGATTGGCATCTATAGGAACTTAGAATTCAGATAGTGTTATTGATTCTCCTATTTCAGTATGATGATTCTTGAACACAGCTATTTCATGAGTCTTGGCCGTGGCCCTAAGCACTTTGTTTTCCAGTATTACCACCGGATACATAAATGCCACAGACACATAATTGGGTGAACCTTTTAGATTGTGACTCAACTTTGCTAAAGTCCCCAATTAGAGGTGTCCAGAGTTCTTAAGCACACTCTTCTTTCTGCTTTGGACCTTGACTTTAACCGCTCAGTCTCAAGTTTTCACTTGACACCTTCACGCCACAAGCACATGGTTAGGGACAGCTTGGTTTAGCCGCTTAGGCCAGGATTTTATTCCTTTAGGCCCTCCTATCCACTGATGCTCAAAGCCTTGGGATCCTTTTTATTACCCTTGCCTTTTGGTTTTAAGGGCTATTGGCTTTTTTTTTTGCTACTTTTTCTTGCTTCAAGAATCATTTTTATGATTTTTCAGATTATCAATAACATGACTCATGTTCATCATTCCTTCAAGAGCCAACATATTTAACAGTCTTAAACAACAAATTCAAAAGACATATGCACTGTTCAAGCATTCATTCAGAAGACAGAAAGTATTGCCACCACATGTAACTAATTAGAATTTCTCTTATTAAAACTCGAAATTTTATTGCCTCTTATTCAAAAGATCTACTATTTTATTCATGTTTGCTGATGATGAGAAAAATAAACTATGGCTTAATTGAAGATAAAATCAAAATAGATACTAATTACTACTATATGACTCCTAAGGTGAACTTCTCTAATGACATTATCACAGAGTTAAAGCAGAAATTGGAATTTAACAACCTTTGTTCTGGGAAATGGGTGTTCCTTTGATCCGTGGGGTGCTTGATTCTTCAAGAGATAACTTCTGGCGCTTCAATTCCCTTAAGTCACGCCCTTGCTCCTCTTGTTCTTTAAACATATAGGTTAGCATTTGATTGTGTTCCTTCTGTTCTTTTATTATTTGCTCCATAGCTTCTTGGTGACAGATGTCTCAAGATACTCACAGTATTCAGATTGAGAGATTTCTGGGAGAAATTCCTGTGTTTTCTTCTTAGTGGGATCATCCTGGGCTTTTTGTTTTTCCATTGATGCTTTGGTGATTGGTTTCTCAACTGAGATATACTCAGTTATTCCCATCCTTACCCCGGCGTCCTTGTAGAGCAGAGAAATCACGCTTGGATAAGCCAACCTGGCCTCTTTAGAAGTTTTTGTTAGCAATTTTGTAGAATTCAGCTGAGATCAGCTGATGAACTTCCACTTCTTTTCCCATCATGATACAATGGATCATCACTGCTCTTTTAACTGTGACTTCAGAACGGTTGCTAGTAGGTAACAGAGAATACCCAATGAAGTCCAGCCATCCTCTGGCGACTGGTTTGAGATCCTCTCTCTTGAGTTGATTTGGGACACCCTTTGTGTTGGTGGTCCACCTGGCTCCAGGGATACATATGTCCTCTAGAATCTTATCCAGGCCCTTGTCTGTTCTCATCATTCTCCTGTTGAAGGAGTCTGGATCATCTTTCAGCTGAGGTAGCTTTAAGATCTCTCTGATCTTGTCAGGGATGGTATGAACAATCTTTCCTCTGACCATGGTCCGATATTCATAGAAAGCAGCTTCAGATAGTTTCTGCTTGTCAGTCTGCCACATATTAGCATAGAACTCCTGGACCATATTCCTCCCTACTTTTGTTTCAGGATTAGCTAGGACTTCCCAGTTCCTGATTCGAATTTGCTTCTGGATCTTCGGATATTCATCTTCTTTCAGATCGAATCTAACTTCCGGGATCACTGATCTCAGACCCATTATTTTGTTATAATGGTCTGAATGTTCTTTAGATAAGAACTTCCCTTGGTTCCAAAGTGGTTTTGGAATGCTCTCTTTCTTGCCTCTTGGAGTGGGTTGTTTTCCTTTAGGAGCCATGATCTTAGTGATCGCGGATAAACACACCAAACTTAGAGGTTTGCTTGTCCTCAAGCAAAAGAAAAGAAAGGAGAGGGATAGAAGGAGAGCTAGGTGCAATTGTTGATGGAAGGGGAGAGAGGCCGAACCCAAATTTAAAGGGAGGGAGGGTGGGTTTTCGAAAAAAGAGATAAAGATATGATAAAAAAGATTGATTTGGAAAAGATAAGATAGAAGATATGATAAGAGAAGATTTTTAAAAAAGATAGATCTAGATTTTGAAAAAGATATTGATGAGTTGAAAAGATAGATTTGTTTTTTAAAAAGATTTGAAAAGAGTTGGATTGAATTTGCAAAGAGGGTTTGTGCTTATGAATTAAGATATATTTGATATTTTTAAGGTAGGGTTTTTTAGAAATTAGGGATTTTAAAAATCAGGGTTCTTAACATGTTTATGCAAGAAATCATGAATTGAAGTATGAAAATCAAGATTTGAATGAAAAAAATATGAAGAAAAATGAATTTTGCCTCCTCCCCATCATCCTGGCGTTTGAACGCCCAAACACTGCCTGTTTTGGGCGTTCAACGCCCAAATGCTGATCTCCTGGGCGTTCAACGCCCAGTTGTTACCCTTTTCTGGCATTGAACGCCAGATTGCTATCCTTACTGGCGTTCAGCGCCCACTGGCTGCCCCTTTTGGGCGCTGAACGCCCAAAATAGGCTCTTACTGGCGTTTTCTTGCCAGTGAGCTCTTGTTCTCTGTTTTGTGTGCAGATTCCTTCTGTAACCCTGTGAACTTATGCAATTGATTCTTTACCTTGTCATCAATGAACTCTATATAAACAAATAAAAATAGAAATAGAAATGGGGCAAAATGCTTGGAGGATTGATGCCCCATGGCTGGGTTGCCTCCAAGCAAGCGCTTCTTTATTGTCTTTAGCTGGACCTTGCTGAGCGTTTAGTCTAGCTTCAGCCTTGAGCACCCTTGCTCAACGTTGCCTTCAAGATAATGCTTGATTCTTTGTCCATTGACAATGAACCTCTTATCAGAATCAATATCTTGAAGCTCCACATAACCATATGGTGATACACTTGTAATCACGTATGGCCCCTCCACCGGGATTTCAATTTCCCGGGGAATAGCCTGAGTCTAGAGTTAAACAGCAGAACCTTCTGTCCTGGCTCAAAGATTCTAGATGACAGCTTTCTGTCATGCCACTTTTTTTATTTTTCTTTATAAAGCTTGGCATTTTCGAAAGCTGTGAATCTGAATTCCTCTAGCTCATTTAGCTGGAGCAATCTTTTTTCTCCTGCTAATTTGGCATCAAAGTTTAGGAATCTGGTTGCCCAGTAGGCTTTATGTTCCAGTTCCACGGGCAGGTGACATGCCTTACCATACACAAGTTGGTATGGAGAGGTTCCTATAGGGGTCTTGAATGCTATTCTGTAAGCCCACAGAGCATCATCCAAGCTCCGTGCCCAATCCTTTCTACGGGTACTTACTGTCCGTTCTAGGATTCTCTTTAATTCTCTGTTAGAGACTTCATCTTGCCCATTAGTTTGTGGATGATATGGAGTAGCCACCTTATGGCAAATTCGATACCGAACCATGGCAGAGTAAAGCTGTTTATTGCAGAAATGAGTGCCCCCATCACTGATTAGTACTCTAGGGACACCAAATCTGCTAAAGATATATTTCTAGAGGAACTTCAGCACTGTTTTAGTATCATTGGTGGGTGTGGCAATGGCTTCAACCCATTTTGATACATAGTCAACTGCCACCAAAATGTAAGTGTTTGAGTATGATGGTGGGAAAGGTCCCATGAAGTCAATTCCCCATACGTCAAACAACTCAATTTCCAAGATTCCTTGTTGAGGCATGGCGTAACCATGAGGCAGATTACCAGCTCTTTGGCAGCTGTCACAGTTACGTACAAACTCTCGGGAATCTTTATAGAGTGTGGGCCAATAGAAGCCACATTGGAGGACCTTGGTGGCTGTTCGCTCACCTCCGAAATGGCCTCCATATTGAGATCCATGGCAATGCCACAGGATCCTCTGTGCTTCTTCTCTAGGCACACACCTACGGATTATTCCGTCTACACATCTCTTAAAGAGATAAGGTTCATCCCACAAGTAGTACTTTGCATCAGTAATTAATTTCTTCTTTTGTATCCTGTTGTACTCCTTGGGTATGAACCTTGCAGCTTTATAGTTTGCAATATCGGCAAACCATGGTGTTTCCTGAATGGCAAATAAATGCTCATCCGGAAAGTCTCAGAGATCTCAAGAGAGGGGAGGGGCATCCCTTCTACTGGCTCTATCCGGGATAGATGATCAGTCACTTGGTTCTCTGTCCCTTTTTTGTCTCTTATTTCTATATCAAACTCTTGCAGAAGCAACACCCATATGATGAGCCTGGGTTTTGAATCCTGCTTTGTGAGTAGGTATTTAAGAGCAGCATGATTAGTGTACACAATCACTTTTGATCATACTAAGTATGATCTGAACTTGTCAATGGCATAAACCACTGCAAGTAATTCTTTTTCTGTGGTTGTGTAATTTTTCTGGGCATCATTTAGAATGCGACTAGCGTAATGAATGACGTGCAGAAGCTTGTCATGCCTCTGTCCCAGCACTGCACCAATGGCGTGATCACTGGCACCACACATTAGCTCAAATGGTAATGTCCAGTCTGGTGCAGAAATAACTGGTACTGTGACCAGCTTAGCTTTCAGCGTTTCAAACGCCTGCAGGCACTCTGTGTCAAACACAAATGGCATGTCAGCAGCTAGCAGATTGCTTAGAGGTTTTGCGATTTTTGAAAAATCCTTTATAAACCTCCTATAGAATCCTGCATGCCCCAGAAAGCTTCTGATTGCCTTAACATTGGCAGGGGGTGGTAATTTTTCAATTACCTCTATTTTTGCTTGATCCACCTCTATTCCCTTGTTTGAGATTTTATGCCCAAGAACAATCCCTTCAGTCACCATGAAGTGACATTTTTCCCAGTTTAAAACTAGGTTGGTCTCTTGGCATCTTTTCAGAACAAGTTTCAGGTGATCAAGACAGGAGCTGAATGAGTCTCGATATACTGAGAAGTCATCCATGAAGACTTCCAGAAATTTTTCGACCATATCAGAGAAAATAGAGAGCATGCATCTCTGGAAGGTTGCAAGCGCATTACACAGCCCAGATGGCATCCTTCTATAAGCAAACACTCCAGATGGACATGTGAATGCTGTTTTCTCTTGATCCTGAGGATCTACTGCAATCTGGTTATAGCCTGAGTAGCCGTCCAAAAAGCAGTAATAATCATGACCTGCTTGTCTTTCTAGCATCTGGTCTATGAATGGTAAAGGAAAATGATCCTTTCTGGTGGCTGTATTGAGCCTTCTGTAGTCAATACACATGCGCCACCCTGTAACTGTTCTTGTGGGAACCAGTTCATTTTTTTCATTATGAATCACTGTCATGCCTCCCTTTTTTGGGACGACTTGGACAGGGCTCACCCAGGGGCTATCAGAAATAGGATAAATAATCCCAGCCTCTAGTAATTTGGTGACCTCTTTCTGCACCACTTCTTTCATGGCTGGATTTAGCCGCCTCTGTGGTTGAACCACTGGTTTAGAATTATCCTCCAATAAGATTTTGTGCATGCATCTAGATGGGTTTATGCCCTTAAGGTCACCTATGGACCACCCAAGAGCTGTCTTGTGTGTCCTTAGCACTTGAATAAGTGCTTCCTCTTCTTGTGAATTTAAGGCAGAGCTTATGATCACTGGAAAAGTGTCACCTTCTCCCAGAAATGCATATTTCAAGGATGGTGGTAGTGGCTTGAGCTCGGGTTTAGGAGGTTTTTCTTCTTCCAGAAGAATTTTCAGAGGCTCTTTCATGTCCTCTGAATCCTCTAAATCAGGCTGAACATCTTTAAAGATGTTTTCCAACTCTGATTCGAGACTCTCAGCCATGTTGATCTCTTCTACCAAAGAGTCAATAAGATCAACTTTCATGCAGTCTTTTGATGTGTCAGGATGCTGCATGGCTTTGACAGCGTTCAACTTAAACTCATCATCATTGACTCTCAGGGTTATTTCCCCCTGTTGGACGTCAATGAGGGATCGTCCAGTTGCTAGGAAGGGTCTTCCTAGAATGAGAGTAGCACTCTTGTGCTCCTCCATTTCCAGCACAACAAAGTCAGTGGGAAAGGCGAATGGCCCAACTCTGACAATCATGTCTTCAATCACGCCTGATGGGTATTTAGTGGAGCCATCAGCAAGTTGGAGACATATCCGGGTTGGTTTAACTTCTTCAGTTAAGCCAAGCTTTCTGATAGTGGATGCAGGTATTAGGTTGATGCTTGCCCCAAGATCGCATAAAGCTGTCTTGGTGCATTGACCTTCTAATATGCATGGTATCAGAAAACTCCCAGGGTCTTTAAGCTTTTCAGGAAAGCTTTTCAGAATGACTGCACTGCATTCTTCTGTGAGGAGAACTCTTTTTGTTTCTCTCCAATCCTTTTTATGACTCAAGATCTCTTTCATGAACTTGGCATAAGAAAGTATTTGCTCAAGTGCTTCTGCAAATGGAATCTTTATTTCAAGAGTCCTGAGGTAATCTGCAAAGCGAGCAAATTGCTTATCCTGCTCCTCTTTCCGGAGTTTTTGAGGATAAGGTATCTTGGCTTTATATTCCTCAACCTTAGTTACTGCAGGTTTATTGTCTACAGAAGTGGTTGAAGAAGCCTTCTTAGAGGGGTTGTTATCAGCATTTGTGTGTGTCTAATCCCTCACTGGCAATTGAGTGCCAGAGTTAGAAGCTGGAGTGAAATTGGACGCCAGCTCCTTGTCTGTTCCTGGCGTCTGAACGCCAGAACTGTGCCCATTTTGGGCGTTCAGCGCCAGATCTTCCCCATTTTGGGCGTTCAACGCCAGATCCTTGCCTATTTCTGGCGTTGAACGCCAGTCCTGCCTTGTTTCTGGCGTTGAACGCCAGTCCTGAGCATGATCTGGGCGTTCAGCGCCAGCCTTCCACCAAATTTCTGGCTTTTTAGTTCCAGTATTACTTTTCCCTGGGCTCTTACTGTCCTCAGGTGAATTTTGGGTGGTTTGCTCATTTCTTAGCTTTTTGCTACCTTGAGGTGGGGTATTTAATGTTTTTCCACTTCTTAGTTGAACTGCTTGGCATTCTTCTGTTATTTGCCTTGACAGCTGTTGCTTTGTTTGCTTAAACTGTTCGTCCAGATGTATATTAGCCATCCTTGTCTCTTGTAGTCTATCTTTGAATTCGGCTAACTGCTTTATTAGAAAGTCCAATTGCTGATTGAATTCAACAGCTTGTTTTACAAGACTGAGTTCAGCAGTTGCTGTTTTAACCTCTTCTTTCATGGAAGGGTCACTGCTTAGGTACAGATGCTGATTCCTAGCAACTGTATCAATGAGCTCTTGAGCTTCTTCAATTGTCTTTTTCATGTGGATAGATCCACCAGCTGAGTAATCCAAAGACATCTGAGCTCCTTCAGTAAGCCCATAATAGAAGATGTTTAACTGAACCCACTCTGAAAACATTTCAGAAGGGCATTTTCGTAGCATCTCTCTGTATCTCTCCCAGGCATCATAAAGAGATTCACTATCTCCTTGTTTAAAGCCTTGGATGTCCAGCCTTAGCTGTGTCATCCGTTTTGGGGGAAAGTATTGATTCAGGAATTTTTCTGTCAGCTGTTTCCATGTCCTTATGCTGGCCTTAGGTTGGTTATTCAACCACCTCTTAGCTTGATCTTTTGCAGCAAATGGAAACAGTAATAATCTGTAGACATCCTGATCTATTTCTTTATCATGTACTGTGTCAGCAATCTGTAGAAACTGTGCCAGAAACTCTGTAGGTTCTTCCTGTGGAAGACCAGAATACTGGCAACTTTGCTGCACCATGATAATGAGCTGAGGATTCAACTCAAAGCTACTGACTCCAATGGAGGGTATGCAGATGCTACTCCCATATGAAGCAGTAGAGGGGTTAGAATATGACCCCAGAGTCCTCCTGGACTGTTCATTTCCGCTTAGGTCCATGATGGAGAAAGGGAGATGATGTAAAATAGAGAAAATATTTTATTTATTTATTTATTTATTTCGAAAATAAAATAAATTAATAAAATAAATAAAAATAGGTGAAGATTTTCGAAAAAATGAGGGGAGAGAAAGTGGTAAGGAAGTTTTGAAAAAGATATGATTTGGAAAAGGTTTTAAATTTAAAAAAAATCTGAATTTTTTTTTAAAAATAATTTTCGAAAATCTGTTTTAAAATTAGAGAGAAAAGATATTTTTGAATTTAGTGAGGAAAGAGAAAAACAATAAAATAGCGCAAGATTTAAAATTTTTAGAACTCCTTGTTTTCGGAAAATTTGGAGGGAAAACACCAAGGAACACCAAACTTAAAATTTTAAGATCAAGACACAAGGAAAACTTAAGAACACTTTGAAGACTCACAAGAACACAAGAACATGAAGAAGAACACCAAACTTAAAATTTTTAGAAAATCAAACTAAAATTTTCAAAAAACACAGAAAAATCAACAAGAAAACACCCAACTTAAAGTTTGACACAGGATTTAATGGAAAAATTATTTTTTTTTTGAAAAAGATTTTAAGAAAAGGAAAATAAGGATTCTAAGATTCTAACACGACGACAATAAGAGACCCAAAACAAAAAAAAAAGAAATTTTTCCTAATCTAAGCAACAAAATAAGCCGTCAGTTGTCCAAACTCAAACAATCCCTGGCAACGGCGCCAAAAACTTGGTGCACGAATTGTGAATCACACTTTTCACAACTCGTACCACTAACCAGCAAGTGCACTGGGTCGTCCAAGTAATACCTTACGTGAGTAAGGGTCGAAACCCACGGAGATTGTTGGTTTGAAGCAATCTATGGTTATCTTGCAATTCTTAGTCAGGAAGTCAATTGTATTTATCAGTTGAATTGCGAATAAACAAGGGAGCATAGGTTGAAGGTTACTTGTTATGCAGTAATGGAGAATATGTTGGAGTTTTGGAGATGCTTTGTCTTCTGAATCTCTACTTTCCTTTGTCCTCTGATTCATGCACGCACGTCCTTCTATGGCAAGCTGTGTGTTGGGGCATCACCGTTGTCAATGGTTACATCCCCTCCTCTTGTGAAAATGATCCAAATGCTCTGTCATAGCACGGCTAATCATCTGAGGTTCCCGATCATGCTGGAATAGGATTCACCCTCCTTTTGCGTCTGTCACTACGCCCAGCACTCGCGAGTTTGAAGCTCGTCACAGTCATTCAATCCCTGAATCCTACTCGGAATACCACAGACAAGGTTTAAACTTTCCGGATTCTCATGAATGCCGCCATCAATCTAGCTTATACCACGGAGATTCTGATTAAGGAATCTAAGAGATATTCATTCAATCTGATGTAGAATGGAGGTGATTGTCAGACACACGTTCATGAATTAAGGAAGGTGATGAGTGTCACTGATCATCACCTTCTCCATAGTTAGGCGCGAATGGATATCTTAGATAGGAACACGCATGTTTGAATGGAAAACAGAAATACTTGCATTAATTCATCGAGACACAGCAGAGCTCCTCACCCCCAACAATGGAGTTTAGAGACTCATGCCGTCAAAGAGTACAAAATTCAGATCTAAAATGTCATGAGATACAAAATAAGTCTCTAAAAGTTGTTTAAATACTAAACTAGTAACCTAGGTTTACAAAAGATGAGTAAACTATGATAGATGGTGCAGAGATCCACTTCTGGGGCCCACTTGGTGTGTGTTGGGGCTGAGACTTAAGCAATTCACGTGCATAAGGCCATTTTGGGCGTTCAACGCCAGGTTTGGACACATTTCTGGCGTTGAACTCCAACTTTTAATCCTTTTCTGGCGCTGGACGCCAGAATTGGGCAGAGAACTGGCGTTGAACGCCAGTTTACGTCATCTATCCTTGAGCAAAGTATGGACTATTATATATTGCTGGAAAGCCCTGGATGTCTAATTTCCAAAGCAATTGGAAGCGCGCTATGTCGAGTTCTGTAGCTCCAGAAAATCCACTTTGAGTGCATGGAGGTCAGAATCCAACAGCATCAGCAGTCCTTTTTCAGTCTGAATCAGATTTTTGCTCAGCTCCCTCAATTTCAGCCAGAAAAATACCTGAAATTACAGAAAAACACACAACTCATAGTAAAGTCCAGAAGTATGAATTTTTCCTAAAAACTAATGGAAATAAGCTAAAAACTAACTAAAACATACTAAAAACTATATGAAATTAACCCCAAAAAGCGTATAAAATATCCGCTCATCAAAGCCCCTTCCATCCCACCTCAAGTATGCTTACCTTGAGGATAATCAAAAGCTCTCAGTTATTATTGCAAGGGAACTCACTTCCCAACAGGAGAAGCAACTGCTTAGTGTGCTGAGAAGACACAAGAAAGCAATTGGGTGGAGCTTGGCGGATATAGTAGGCATCAGCCCTCAAGTTTGTGAGCACCAGATATTTTTAGAAGAGGGAGCAAGGCCTGTTCATCAACCTCAAAGGCGGCTGAATCCCACCATCTTAGAAGTTGTCAAGAAAGAAGTGACCAGGCTGCTTGATGCTGACATCATCTATCCAATCTCGGATAGTGAATGGGTCAGCCCAGTACAAGTGGTGCCCAAGAAGTCGGGAGTCACCACAGTAAAGAATGAGCATGGAGAGCTCCTGACAACTAGAGTGCAAAATTCCTGGAGGGTGTGCATTGATTATAGGCGCCTCAACCAGGCTACTCGCAAGGATCACTACCCCCTGCCATTCATTGATCAGATGCTTGATTGCATGTCAAGTAAATCACACTACTGTTTTTTAGATGGTTACACTGGCTATTTTCAAATTCACGGAGCTCCTGAAGATCAGGAAAAAACTACTTTTACATGTCTCTTTGGAAAATTGCATACAAGAGGATGCCTTTTGGCTTATGTAATGCGCCGTCTACTTTCCAAAGATGCATGATGAGTATTTTCTCAGATCTTATTGAGAGCTGTATGAAAGTTTTCATGGATGACTTTAGTGTGTATGGTGATTCATTTAACCTTTTCTTGGATAGTTTAGCTAGAGTATTAGACAGGTATGTCAGTTCAAACCTTGTATTAAATTTTGAAAAATGTCATTTTATGGTAAAACAAGATATTGTTCTAGGACATGTTTCTAATACTGGTATTTATGTGGATCCAACAAAGGTAGATGTAATTTCTAGTTTACCTAACCCCTCCTCCGTGAGAGAAGTCCATTCATTCCTTGGTCATGCAGGTTTCTACTGGAGATTTATCAAGGACTTCAGTAAGGTAGCATTGCCTTTATCCAGACTGTTGCAGAAGGATGTTGAGTTCGAGCCGAGTGAGGACTGCATGGAAGCGTTTAATAAGCTGAAGATTGCCTTGACTCAAGCTCCGATTGTGAGAGGACCAGACTGGAGCCAGCCATTTGAGATTATGTGTGATGCCTCCAACCATGCAGTAGGATCGGCGCTGGCTCAACGCGAAGGTAAGGACCCTTTTATAATTGCTTATGCTTTTAAGACCTTAGACGCTGCTCAGTCTAATTATACTACCACTGAAAAAGAGCTTATGGCTATTGTTTTTGCTCTGGATAAATTCCGAGCCTACTTACTTGGTACTAAGGTGGTAGTATACTAAGATCATGCAGCTCTTAAATATTTGTTAGCTAAAAAAGAGTCCAAACCAAGGTTAATACGTTGGATATTGCTGCTGCAAGAATTTGATTTAGAAATCAAAGATAGGACTGGTTCCTAGAATTTAGTGGCGGACCACTTGCGTCGCCTAGAGTACATTAAGAGTGACTCGACTCCTATCAATGATGCTTTTCCTTTTGATAGCTTGCACGCAATATCTGAGGTAGTTCCTTGGTATGCACCTATAGCTAATTATCTAGTTAGTCATACCTTCCCTCCTAATTTTACTAAGCACCAAAGGGACAAGCTGAAAAGCGAGTCCAAATATTATATATGGGATGATCCATATTTATGGAGGTACGGTGCTGACCAGATAATTAGGTGTGTACCTCAATCAGAATTCCAGTCAATTTTAGAGGCCTGCTACTTCTCTGAGAGTGGTGGACATTTTGGCCCTCAAAGAACAGCTAGAAAAATTTTAGACTGTGGATTCTGGTGGCCCACTCTTTTTAAGGATGCCACTGCCTTCTGTAAATCTTGTTCCCCATGCCAAAGGTTTGAAAATATATCCAAGAGGGATGAGATGCCCCGACAGCTTATGCTATTCTGTGAAATTTTTTATGTTTGGGGCATTGACTTCATGGGTCCATTCCCAAACTCTAATGGTTTCTTATACATATTGTTAGCTGTAGATTATGTTTTTAAATGGGTGGAAGCAATTCCTACCCGTACTGATGATGCTAACGTCATTGTTTCTTTTGTTAGAAATTATATTATCTATCGCTTTGGATCACCACGAGCAATCGTGAGTGATCAAGGCACTCACTTTTGTAACAGAAGATTAACAGGTCTATTAAAGAAACATGGCATTGTGCACAAGGTAGCAATAGCTTACCACCCTCAGACCAATAGGCAAGCAGAGGTGTCAAACAAAGAGATAAAGCGCATCCTGGAGAAGATTTTCAAGCCCATAGGAAGAACTGGAGCACCAGACTTGTAGATGCGCTCTGGGCTTATCGAACAGCATACAAGACACCCATCAGGATGAGTCCCTTCTGCCTAGTATACGGAAAGGCTTGTCACCTCCCAGTGGAGGTGGAACATAGGGCTTTCTGTGCTGTAAAGGAATACAACATGGGATTTGAGAAGGCTGGTGCTGAAAGGAAGCTGCAACTAGCAGAACTGGAGACCCTTCGACTCGAAGCATATGACAACTCCAGACTATACAAAGAGAAGGTGAAGGCTGTGCATGACAGGCATATCAAGAGAAGAGAGTTCAGACCTGGGAAGCTAGTTCTCCTTTACAACTCAAGATTGAGGCTCATGCCAGGCAAGCTGCGTTCAAGATGAGAAGGCCCCTATAGAGTATAGAAGGCAGAACCATATGGAGTCTTCCACCTGCGTCATCCCTCAAGCTCTAAATTCATCAAGGTCAATGAACATCGCTTGAAGTTGTATCATGGTGAGAAGATGAAGCACAACAAGGAGCTGGAAATATTCCTCTTGGAGGATCCACCAACAGAAGAAGACTAAGCTTATGGACCGTCCAACTTAAGGACGTAAAAGCAAAGTGCTAGGTGGGAGACAACCCACCATGGTATGATCGTCCCTTTTCATTCCTAGTTTTATTTTGTTTTTTACAGTACTCATTCATAATTTCTGCATAATTATCTGTATTCTGCATTCTGCATTCTGCATTCTGCATAAAAAAATAAAAAAAGGGGGTGTTCGACGCGCAAACGTCCCTCACGCGTGCGCGTCATGCGTGATTTCGCACCACCAAGGAATTGACCCGAGAGTTGGGCAGGAGTGGCGCTGGAAGTGTGCTTTGCGCACAAGCAAGCCCACGCGTACGCATCCCTCACGCGTGCACGTCACTTGCGCTTTCAGCAGCCCACGCGTAAGCGTCCCTGACGCATACGCATGACCCTGGAAATCGGCGTAAATGGGTGTTTGGCCAGAGAGTTGTATTGGTGTGGGGCTGGAACTATGCTAGAAACACAAACCCCACCACGCGTATGCTTCCCTGACACATGCACGTCATTTTCAATTAATGACCATCCACGCGTGCGCGTGCCTGACGCGCACGCGTCGCATGCGATTTTGGCCCCCATCCCAGAATGAACAGAGAGTTGTGCGTGCGCGTGGCTGCCTTCGCGTGATTCGCACAATCAAAGGCACGCGCACGCGTGCCCGACGCTTACGCGCCATTATCAAATTCGCGCGACCCACGCGTACGCGTGCCGTACGCGTACGCGTCGCATGCAACGCACAATTAAAGTAGTACGCCGCCTGATTTCTATTCTTCCCTCCCCCAATCCTAATTCTTTTTCATTCCTAATTCTTCCTTCTTTCTTCTTCCTTCTTTCTTCTTTATTCCTTCTTCCTTTCTACTACTTTCTTCCTCCCTTTTTCATCCTCTACATCAAGTTCTTTTCTTTTCTCCTCTACTCTTTCATTCTTCTTTCAATTATTGCATTTATTTATTTTTTTTCTTCTAATTTTTTCTTTTATGCTTAGTTATTTATGGTTTCTTTTTCATTCTTTTTTTTCGTGCATTTTTATGTTGGTATTCGAGTTTTATTTGGGTAGTACCTTATTATAATTAAGCTTGTGGATACTATGAGGAGTAATTTGACAATTGACATTTAATTTTGGCTCTCATATACATTTGGATACATTATTTTTATTCCTATTTTAACTTGCATACCAAGTGTTTGTGAAAAAACTTTTATGGCATTTTGAATCCTATTTTATTTTACTATTACACTTTAATGCCTCTTTTTCACAACACTTGTACTCCACATGTATTTGGAATTATCATTCACAGTTGTCATCATAACAAGTGTTCTTTCCTTGGCATATTTAATATTTAATGCTTGAGTTATGCCTCTCATGCCTATTACTTGCATGCTTTTACCCTCTTGCATCTAATTATTCTGAATTGCCTTCTTGATCTTAATTGATGTCTTACCTACATGTTGTAGCTACCATGTATTTAAGCTATTATCTTTTCTTTGGCATTCATTATCACTTGGAATTTTCTCCCTCCTGTTTTTAGTTATATATATATATATATATATATATATATATATATATATATATATATATATATATATATATATATATTTAACAATCTTCCTCTTACTTTCTTCTTTAGGCATGGGTACCAAGAAAGGAAAAGAGAAAGCCACTGATAAGCACCAGCAAGGAGAGGAACCAAGAGAGCACTGGCTAAAGTGCTTCCATCTACCAGCGTAAAGCCGCCAACAAAGCGGGTGAAGAGGATCATTAAAGTTGATGAATCAGAAAAAGCCTTTTCCGCACGGGACTCCACATGGTTCACTAACCGCTACTGCGAATAGATGTTCCCCATCCTAGCCGAGAGGAACTACAATAATGAGCATCTACTTATTGTTCCAACACACTTTGTTGATTTTGTGGAGCCCCGCATAGAGAGGAGACAGTGGGGATTTTTGAGGAGGCAGCCGCGGGAGGTCAACTTATCAAGGGTAGTTGAATTCTAATCCAACTTCTACTCGCCTACCCTGCAGACTGTCTATGTTCGTCAACGACAAGTCCCTGTCTCCGAGAGTGCCATACAGCGAGCACTGGATCTTCCACCTAGCCCAGAGGGATTGGATGCATATCAAGAAGTCTCTCTTAAGTGCCAGATGTATCAGTTTGACTGGGATAACGTCCTTGGAGTTATAGCCCAACCTGGCAGTACCTGGATCTATGGGCCGCATCAGTCAAAACCCAAGAGCATCTCAGCTCAGTCACTTACCTTGGAGGCTCGCATGTGGGCACAGTTTATGTCCCACTATATCTTTTCGAGCACTCACGAGTTGACCTTCACAGCAGACATGGCTGTTCTCCTCTGGTGCATCCTGACAAAGAAACCCTTCAACCTGCCCCGACACATCCGGTAAGCCATGGGACACGTATAGATTGCGGGTAACCTACCTTTCCCTGCCTTGATTTCAGATTTAGTCTCTGTAGCAGGTGTGTCATATCTGGCAGGAGACACGAAGGTCATGATCCCTAGGGCCGACCAGTATGTCCCGAATAGAAGGTACATCAGGCCATCAGTTTCCTCTACGAGCCGGACTATGGGCCCATATTTGGACACTCCCCCTTCTTATACTCCACCATCATCCACACCACAAGCACCATCCACCCATCAGATGTTCCTTTAGATCCTTGAGAGGTTCGATCGGCAAGACCGGCGGATGGAGCAATTGGAGCGCCGCAACAAGCACCGATACAACTATCTAAAGGAACTCATAGTTGGTACTAACCCACCTCTAGAATAAAAAGACACCCCGAACTCTCCTTCATCCAGTAGCACAAGGAGCCATGGCGAACCAGACAGCGGAGGCGATGCTTCCAGCGCTGTCTTGCTCCTTACTGATGGCACGGAGGACAGTTCCAAGCCATAAGTATGGGGAGGTCAGTCCTTGACTTCTGGAGGTAACTTCTCTCTCTTAAACACCAACATTTTAGTTTTTCTTTTATTAGGTAGGATAGATTGCATGATAATAGTTGTTTGCATGTATGTTTTGCTTGGTTAAAGTAATGAGTTTCTTTTCAAGACCCTATTTTATAATATTTCACTAATTTAAATTAAAACTTTTTGTTAAACTTGTTTGAAGATTATAATTTGGAACATGGTTGATAGCTAAGAACACACAACCTGTGAGATTTGAGCTTAATTATATGGTTACATTATTTAACCATGATTTTTTTTTCTTGTGTGTTTTCTTCTCTATGACTATAATCTATAGTTTGTTCCATTCTATATGTCCATTGTTTAGTATATTTGCATGCATACATATGATTGAAGCCATCATTTGTTATTAGCTCACTTATCCCAAATAGCCTACCATTTCAGTCAACCTTGTTTGCCACCTTGAGCCTTTTAATCCCCATTTGTTATGTATTTTACCACATCACTAGCCTTAAATAGAAAAACAATTAATTACCCCAATTGAATCTTTGGTTAGCTTAAGATAGAGATTGTGTATCAATTAAGTGTGGAAAATTGTGGGAACTTGGGTTGATGAGAAAGTGTTGAGTTTTATTGACAAGATATTGGAAATTTGGGTGCATACTCATGTGAGACCAGAAAAACCATGTGCATTGATATGTTATGTTTGCTTTCATATTTCTAATTAAAATAAATAAATAAATAAATAAATATATTAAATAAATAAATAGTACAATATAAATAAATAAATAAATAAATAAATAGGGGATAAAATCACCCTAATGTTAAGTTTAATAAAAGATCAATGCATATGTGATGAAATTAAAGAAAATTTGATACATGAGTATGTGAAATATACAAAAGTGGAAATTTTGGGTAGATAGGCATGATATTAGAGTTACATAGAGTGTGTGTGTGTGTGTTATGTGTTAGGCGAGAACTTAGGTTAGTCAAAGATTCATATTATAGTTCAATTGGTCATACGTATATCCTCACCCTTACCTTAGCCCCATTACAACCTTGAAAAGACCTCATGGTGTTTGCATTGGTATACTAAATATTTGTTGATTGGTTAGATGAAGAACAAAGTTTTAGAAAGCATGACTAGAGAAGAGTAGAGTGATTAACCCTAGACACTTGAGTAATTAGAGTGCATATACACTACCAGTGAGGGTTCAATGCTTGATTCTATGTTCCCTACTTTCATGAGCTATCTTCTTACAAGTTTACTTGTCTTTTATTGTGTGATTTGAATTAGTGGAATTTGATTTATGTTTGTCTTGAAGAACTTGTTTACTTTCAACCAAGTAGATAGAAACATCTTAGCATATAGTTGCATTCACATACATAGGTTGCATCTCATGAGTCTTACTTTCCCCCATTCATTCTTTTATCTCCTTTACCTTAGCATGAGGATATGCTAATGTTTAAGTGTGGGGAGATTGATAAACCACTATTTTATGGTTTATCTTGTGCTAATTTGAGTGGTTTTCATCAAGTCTTTGCACACTTATTCATACAATTTGCATGATTTTACAATTCCTTCCCAATTTTGTTCTATGGTTGAAAACTTGCTTCCTAAGCTTTTAAATTGTGTATTTTAATCCCTTTTTATACCATTCGATGTCGTGATCTGTGTGCTAAGTGTTTTCAGGCTATATAGGGCAGAAATGGCTTAGAGGATGGAGAGGAAGCTTGCAAAAATGGAAGGAACACAAGAAATAAAGGAGATAACCAGCGAGGATCGATGCGTGCGCGTACCTGACGCGTACGCGTGAATTGGATATTTGCAAAGCGACGCGTGCGCGTACCTGATGCGTACGCGTGACGTGCACTACGTGCAGAAAACACAGAAGATGCTGGGGGCGATTTTGGGCTGAGTTTGGACCCAATTTTTGGCCTAGAAACACATACTAGAGCCAGGGGACAAGCAGAGACTCGAGACACATTCTCATTCGTATAGTTTTTAGTTTTTAGTTTTTGAATCTTAGAAAGAAACACTACTTCCTCTAGGTTCTTTCACATTCATAGTTTTAGAGTTTTATGCTTTTGATTTGGATATTGAGAAGAGTTACTACCTCCATTGAAGTTTCTATTATTCTAGTTTGTTTCCTTATTCTCTTACTCTTTTAATCACCCATTAACCCTATTCAGATATGGATGTTTATGGTTTTGGAATTTATTAATGCAAAGAACTATTTTTATCTTTAATTGATTTTCAGTTATTATTTTATTTAGTTTATCATGTCTTCTTTTTATTCCCTTTATATGCCTGTGAAAGTGGTATTCATGTCAATGGAGTAGACTCCCAACTTGACTTGGGAGTTGATTAAAAGGAGACCCTTGAGTTGGAATACTCAAGTGTAATTGGGAACTGGAAGTTGTTGGCTGGCTCTCTAGGACTTGTGAATTGGAGCTGGTTCAGTTACTTGACCTTCCTTTATTCGGTAAGGGATAACTAAGTAGAAACAACAACCTATTACCATTACACTTGGGAGAATCCAACAAGGATATAACTTCCAATTAATCTTCTCTCAGTCAAGGCTTTTTATTTTAAATACATAAAACCTTTTGTTAATTTCCAGTGCCTTAATTAGCAATTATTTTAATTTCCCATTCTCCAACTCTAAAAATTCTCAGATAATTCCTGAATAATAAAATAGCACTCTTTTGTCAACTCGTTGGGAGACGACCTAGGATTTCTACTCCCAGTATTTTATTCTTAAATTGTGACAACCCTTTTAAATTGATAAGCGAAATTTTCGTCGGTCAAGAACTGTACTTGCAACGCTATTCTTATTATAATTTCTTAATCGGTAATTTTCCGCCACGTCAAGAGACTACTCCAAATGAGCCGTATAGAGCCGAGTTAGGTGAATGCTACGAGTGCAGGAAGCCGGGGCATATGGCTCGAGACTGTTCGCACAGGAAACGCTGGGATGCAGCCGAATCCGATTCTCAGACCCGAGATAACCATAAACTAGCAGTTGAATTTCGAACTTCCTTGCATATTATCAATATGTGATATTCATTCGTAATATATGACGTGCATTGATAATTGTAAAGCCCAAGTTGATGGCTGATCGAAGGCTATTAGTTGTTAAGACGGAGTAATGTTTACTTAACTTAGAAGGGGGATCGGTTTAGAGTGATGTTAGGTTTAAAATAGATAAGGATTAGAGATGAAGATGTTCCAAAAATTGCATTCAGGACACGTTATAATCATTATGAGTATACGGTGATGTCTTTCGGGCTAACTAATGCTCCAGCAATATTCATGGATTATATGAACAAGACTCTCCAGCCGTATCTGGACAAGTTTGTTATTGTCTTTATTGATGATATTCTTGTTTACTCTAAGACTAAGGAGGAACATGCTGATCACTTGTAAACTGTGCTACAAATTCTAAGAGACAGGAAGTTATATGCTAAGTTATCTAAATGTGAGTTTTGGAAGAATGAGGTGAAGTTTCTTAGTCACGTAGTGAGTAAGCAGGGAATAGCTGTGGATCCTGCTAAGGTGGAAGCAATAATGAATTCGGAGCGATCAACTTCAGTGACAAAGATCATAAGTTTCCTAGGTTTGGCTGGGTATTATCACAGATTTATTAAGGGATTTTCATAGCTTGCTCTACCTTTAACTAAGTTGACTAGGAAGGGTACACCTTTTGTCTGGACTTCGGAGTGCGAAGAAAGTTTTCAAACATTGAAGCAAAGGTTGACTTCTGCACCCGTGTTGGTATTGCCTGAGCCAAGTGAACCATTTGAAGTGTACTGTGATGCGTCATTAAAGGGTTTAAGGTGCGTTCTGATGCAGCACCAAAATATTGTAGCATACGCCTCACGGCAATTAAGACCGCATGAGATAAACTATCCGACTCACGGTTTAGAACTTACTGCTATTATGTTTGCTTTGAAAACCTGGAGGCATTATCCCTATGGCATGAAGTTTCATGTCTTCTCAGATGATAAGAGTTTGAAGTATCTCCTTAGGCAAAAAGAGTTGAATATGCGTCAGAGAAGGTAGATGGAGCTTCTAAAGGATTATGATTTTGAATTGAATTACCATCCAGGAAAAGCGAATGTTGTGGCGGATGCCCTGAGTCAGGAGTCTTTGTATGCAGCTTGGATGATGTTATAAGAAGAAGAGTTACTAAAGGCATTTCAAGGTTTGAACCTGGAAATTAGGGAAGAATCTGGAATTCCGTGTTTGAATCAGTTGCAAATTTCAAGTGATTTTAAATCAAAACTTCTGAAGTCTCATCAAAATGATGAAGCATTACGTAAGGTATTGCCAGCAATTGAACAATGAAGACAGTAGAGAGTGTCAGAAGATAAGGATGGTTTATGGAGGTTTAGGAACCGGATTGTTGTGCCAGATGTTGGAGGTCTGCAACAGAGTATCTTAAAGGAAGCTTATAAGAGCGGGCTTTCAATTCATCTAGGAAGTACCAAAATATACCAAGATTTGAAAGTGATGTTCTGGTGGCCAGGAATGAAGAATGATGTAGCATTGGATGTATTTAAATGTTTAATGTGTTAGAATGTTAAGATTGAGCATTAGAGACCATCAGGAACCCTCCAGCCTTTAGAGATTTCATAATGGAAATGGGAGAGTATCGTAGTGGACTTTTTGACAGGTTTGCCTAGAACTCGGACTGGTTGTTGACCGATTAACAAAATCAGCTCACTTTCTCCCCATCCGAATAAGTTGCACAATGGAAGAATTGGGTCGAATGTATAAGAAAGAGATTGTCAGGTTGCATAGCGTGCCTTTCACCATTGTATCTGACAGAGATCCTCATTTCACATCAAGATTCTAGGGAGCCTTTCAGCATGCATTTGGGACTCAGTTGAGTTAAAGTACTGCGTATCACCCTCAAACAGATAGTCAATCAGAGAGAACTACCAGACCTTGGAGGATATGTTAAGGGCTTGTGTTTCAGACCAGCTGGCAAGCTAAGATCGGTATATGCCATTAGTGGAGTTTGCTTATAATAATAGCTACCATGTGAACATCAGAATAACTACATATGAGGCTCTATATGGCAGGAAATGTTAATCTCCGCTATGTTGGTATGAAACTGGAGAAAGAAGTTTATTAGGGCCTAAGATGATAGCTGAAACTACTGAGCAGATAAAGAAGATTCATAGACGAATGCTTATAGCCCAAAGCCATCAAAAGAGCTATGCTGATCAAAGGCGGAAGCCTTTCGAGTATGAAGAAAGAGAGCATGTCTTTCTGAAGGTTACACCAACTACGGGAGTGGGAAAAGCTATTAAGACTAAGAAACTAAATCCCCGTTATGTTGGACCGTTTGAGATCCTGAAAAGAATTGGACCAATGGCTTACAGAATAACCTTTCCGCCATATCTTTCGAATTTGCACGACTTGTTTCATGCATCACAACTTCGGAAGTATACTCCTGACGCAAGTCATGTACTGGAACTGAAACCAATTCAAGTGAGAGAAAATCTAACACTTCCAGTAATTCCAGTGAGAATTGATGACACCAGCATCAAACGATTATGCAAAAAGGAAGCGTCATTAGTAAAAGTAGCTTGGTGTCGAGCTGGTATTGAGGAACACACTTGGAAACTCGAGTCAGATATGTGGAAGAACTACCCAAAACTCTTTTCAGGTAACTATATCTGAATTTTGAGGGCAAAATTCTTTGTTAGGTGCGTAGGATGTAAACCCTGTTAAATTAGTAGATAATTAGTCAATAAATTAGTTTTTAATCAAGAAGATTAGAAATGCAAATATGATATTAAATTAGGATAGAGCTCATCGAAACGAGAATTTTGACACTAATTTCGAAGAAAACGGTCCAAGAATGGACCGAACGGACCAAACCGGTTGAATCGGGCCCAAATTGGGCCGTGGGCCCAACCGGGCCAGCCTTTTTAAATGAGCCCAATGCCCTTCTCTTCTTCATTTCATCTGAACATTGCTGAAAGCTCCAGGGAAGGAGAAGAATGCCATAACCCTTACGGTGATTTCAAAACGTCGTAGCTCCTCCGTCCGAGCTCCGATCGCCGCACTGTTTGCAGCCACGTAACCACCGCGTCGAGCTCTACATTTCTACCAGAACAATTTTATAGGTAACTTGTTTTTTATTATCAGCCTCTTCTTCCCCAATTTTTCAGAAATTTGAGTGGAGGTATTGAATTTCTTTGTTCTTTGATGTTTTAGGATCCAATTAGCTTGAGAAAAACGTTCACTCTTATATGAAGCTTGGATAAGGTGAGCATATAATAATTCCATTTTAATTTTACTAAATTTATGATTTGGATATTAAAGTGGGTATATATGTGTTATAAATATGTATTAGGTTGTGAATAAATGATCGGAGCTTGAAATTGTGCACGTTGGAATTTTGGTGGAGGCTGAACATTAGTATTTTGATTGAGCTTTGTAGCTGTGTTTGTGTTGGAAAAATTGCTTTGGTCGCTACGTGAGAATCGGCCAAGGTATGATTTAGGGTTCTTGCATTTAATATATAATGTTCTGTGAAAACTTAGGCTAGATGACCTTAGGATAAGTGAAAACCCATGGAAATGTATAATGTTTAGTATTCTTGATATTTATGGTGGAAGATAGATAGGTGATAGTAATTGTGAATGTATGGACAATAATATGATAATTATTGAGTTGATGATGATGTTTATGTTTACATTAATTAAATGTATAGAGAGATTGTTAAGGTGTGGAATTGAGCTATGTTGTTGTGTGTTGGATGATAAGAAATGGCAAGAGATTATGTGGCTAGGGTGTAGCACGTAATAGGGTTGATACCAAGTGTAAAATGGTTAATTTGTGATTGAAAGAGAACAATGAAATGGAGGTTAAAGAGTTTTGCAAAATTTGGTTTTTGGCTAAACTTTGGCAAGGCATAACTTGGCTTTCGGGCCCTCAATTTGCTTCTAACTTGTTTTAAAATGAAAATTGGGACTATGAAGTTTATGCCGTTTGAAGAACGGGTGAAAAATATTGTAAATCGAAGAAATTATAGGTGTTGGAAGACTGGAACTCAAAACTGATTTTTATTTCAATTCTGCAGCTTTGCCACTGAATCTCTTTGTTTTAAAGAACGTACGCCCACGCGTACACGTGACCCACGCGTATGCGTGGCATGGAATTTTGGCAATACGTACGTGTGACCCCGCGCACGCGTGACATGAAGTTTTAACCCATGCGGACGCGAGCTGCAATTTCACACTCCCGCCCGCACGCGTGAGCTACGTGTACGCGTGGCCCCTATTATAGCAAATATTATTTTTGGAGTTTAAATTTTATTTCAAACCTCTAAACCTCTATTTTTACTCCTTTAGTCATTAATAATAGTATTAAACCTAGTATTCAGATGAAGGTAGGAAATAGGGATAACTTGGAGGTAAAGTAAAGCTGAAAAGTGATGAATTGACTATGAAATGTTACGGATGATCATGTACGAAACTTGGCTTGATAATCAAATGAATGAGCATGTATGATATTTGGCTTGAATGATTAAATGATCTGAGATACGAGATTCCCTGGGTAAAGTATCGTGGCTTGCCACCACGTGTACCAGGTTGAAAGCTCGATACTCTGTTGACCCTACGACGTAAGGGTTACCGGGCACTTATAAATTACTGGGAATGTTAACCTCCATTGAGCAATAGTGATTATTTGAGAAAAAGCTATGCATAGACTCTTGGGGATGCACGTCGAGGGACAGTCTAAGGTTTTCGGACTTGTCGGGATGGCTGGATAACCGACAGATGAGCTTCATCAGCCATAGGACAGGCATGCATCATATGCTTACTACTTGAATTACTTGTTTGTGCATTAACTGGGTGTGCCTAACTGTACTTGCCATGCTAAATGTATATTTGTTACCTGCAGTATTTGTTACTTTCTTGTGCTTGCTTTTATCTATTTATTTGTCTGTGAAATGCTGACGGAGATGGAGGTGTAGAGGAATGGCAGTACGGGGCTTAGATTTTAAGGTTAAGTTAGGCTTAGATACTCTTAGAAAACCACATTTTATGGCTTCTGTTTAATACTTTAAGCTCTATAATCCGAGTGTCGGTGTTCTAGGATTGCATGTGGTATTCCCAGGACCTTATATATTATGTGTATGACACATTTACCATACTGAGAACCTCTGGTTCTCATCCCATACTATGTTGTTGTTTTTCAGATGCAGGTCGAGAGGCAACTCGTTAGGCCTCTGGACTCCCGGAGCGAAGTGGTTACTGGTTATTTTGTTTTACTCACTTTTCAAGGCTCCTAGTTTATTATATTCATTCTGCTATTATATGTATACATTTTATTTTAGAAGTCGTAGCACCTCACCACCTCTGTTTTACATCCTAGGTGTAAAGCTCTGTGTGGTAGGGTGTTACAGCTATCATTAGATAACAGATGGTTTTCTAAAAAAAATAAACTCTATCGCATTCAAAAAGTGTGTCACACGGATATGTTGTAGGCGATAAATTCTCATCCCTGTATAAAAAAATCCAGCACACGTGGCCATCAACAAATAGTACCAAAGATGAATAAGCACTGAACTCCACAATTTTGTATACAGCTGCGCTATGGAAACGGAATCAGATAGGATAGAGTTTAGAAAACATTTCATACTAGTGGTCCTAAAAATGTTCTTGTGCCCAACAATACAATAGGTAATTTTGCCATGGCACATTTATCCCGTCCTGGATGTTTCTTATCCAAGGACATTCAATTGGCCATTGCATACTCTAAAGTGATTGGACATGGGAGTCGAGAAATATAAGCTTAAAAGAAACAAAACCTGTAAATGCTGCATGTTCGTCATGCTGGTTGCATTGAATTAGTATTAGTAGATTGAGCATATTATTTACGTTGCAGAGCATAATTTGTATCAATCTTCTGTCTAGGTACTATACTTTCAGCGACTTAAGCACGGTCTGCTGGATAACTATTATGAGGCAGACCATGGATCGCTGCATAAACTACCGAAAAACTAGAAAAGAAGGTGACATATATCCTTTCCAAGGTACTCACTTATGCGAGTGTTTCTTTATGTTGAACTGTGAAACTCTCCACCGACATCAATAACATAATTCTGGTATTTAACATGTTTTGCCATATGTATCTTATGCATGGATCTTAATATAACTGACATTCATGAAAGTTTGTTGTGGATAATTTATTTTTATGCAGGATTGGTACTTGTTGTTTCTTTTAGCAACAAACTGGATGTTATTTCTTATTTATAAGTTAGATTTTAATTTCCTAATTCATTGGATGTCTTAAATCAGGGATGTCTCATAGCGAGAGAGGAAAAAAGTGAAGACCTTAAAGGCCAATCACGTCAAGCTGCAAGAAAAACAACTTCCAAAAAAATACAGCCGAAGCACGGAGTAAAAGCTTTAGTTGCTCCAAAGGTAAGCACATATTTTAGTTGATGGCGGCATTCATAAGAGTCCGGAAAGTCTAAATCTTGTCTGTGGTATTCCGAGTAGGACTCTGGGATTAAATGATTGTGACGAGCTTCAAACTCGCGAGTGCTGGGCGTAGTGACAGACGCAAAAGGAGGGTGAATCCTATTCCAGTATGATCGAGAACCTCAGATGATTAGCCGTGCTGTGACAGAGCATTTGGACCATTTTCACAAGAGGATGGGATGCAGCCATTGACAAGGGTGATGCCTCCAGACGATTAGCCATGCAGTGACAGCGCATCGGACCATTTTCCAGAGAGGATTAAAAGTAGCCATTGACAACGGTAATGTCCTTACATAAAGCCAGCCATAGAAAGGAGTAAGACTGACTAGATGAAGATAGCAAGAAAGCAGAGGTTCAGAGGAACGAAAGCATCTCTATACACTTATCTAAAATTCTCACCAATGATATACATAAGTGTTTCTATCCTTATTTTCTGTTTAATTAGTATTATTTTCGAAAACTCCATAATCAATTATTATCCGCCTGACTGAGATTTACAAGGAGACCATAGCTTGCTTCATACCAACAATCTCCGTGGGATCGACCCTTACTCACGTAAGGTTTATTACTTGGACGACCCAGTGCACTTGCTGGTTAGCTGTATCAAAGTTGTGAATGAAAAACAATTTATTAAGATGTGTGTACATAGTGTTTGGCGCCGTTACCTGGGATCACAATTTCGTGTACCAAGTTTTTGGCGCCGTTGCCGGGGATTGTTCGAGTTTGAACAACTGACGGTTCATCTTGTTGCTCAGATTAGGTAATTTTCTTTTTGTTTTATTTTCAAAAATTTTTCAAAAACCTTTCAAAAATTTCTCATCTGTTTTTGAAAAAAAAATTGTTTTCAAAAATATAATTTTCTTCAGAATTTTTAAGAATGAATTCTAGTGTTTCATGAAGCATGTTGAAGCCTGGCTGGCTGTAGAGCCATGTCTAAATTCTTTTGGACTGAGGTTTTGGCTTAAAATTGAATGAATTACTCTCATATTACATACTAAAGCTTGGCTGGCTATTAAGCCATGCCTAACCCTCAGATTGGAGCTTTAGAATAAGTGTGCAAGATTCCTGGAATTCATATTAAAAATTTTGGAATCCTTATTTTTCTTTTTCAAAATGATTTTCGAAAAAAATTAAACGAAAATACAAAAAAAAATCATAAAATCATAAAAATCAAAAATTTTTTTTTGTATTTCTTGTTTGAGTCTTGAGTCAGATTTAAAGTTTTGTGTCAATTGCATGTTCATCTTTCATTTTTTGAAAAATTCATGCATTCATGGTATTCTTCATGATCTTCAAGTTGTTCTTGGTAAGTCTTCTTGTTTGATCTTGATGTTTTCTTGTTTTGCATCTTCTCTTGTTTTTCATGTGCATTTTTGCATTCATAGTGTCTAAACATGAAAGATTTATAAGTTTGGTGTCTTGCATGTTTTCTTTGCATATAAAAATTTTCAAAAATAAGTTCTTGATGTTCATCATGATCTTCATAGTGTTCTTGGTGTTCATCTTGACATTCATAGCATTCTTGCATGCATCACATACTTTGATCCAAAATTTTCATACATTGCATCATTTTTCTTGTTTTTCTCTCTCATCATTAAAAATTCAAAAATAAAAAAAAATATCTTTCCCTTTTTCTCTCTTAAAATTTCGAAAATTGGATTTGACTTTTTCAAAAAATTTTAAAATTTAGTTGTTTCTTATGAGTCAAATCAAATTTCAATTTAAAAATCTTATCTTTTTCAAAATCTTTTTCAAAAATCAAATCTTTTTCACTTTTCTTATTTATTTTCGAAAATTTTTGAAATATTTTTCAAAAATCTTTTTCTTATCTTTATCACATAATTTTCAAAAATAACATCATCAATTAATGTTTTGATTCAAAAATTTCAAGTTTGTTACTTGCTTGTTAAGAAAGATTCAAACTTTAAGTTCTAGAATCATATCTTGTGATTTCTTGTGAATCAAGTCATTAATTGTGATTTTAAAAATCAAATCTTTTTCAAAACTAATTTCAATCATATCTTTTCAAAAAAAAATATCTTCTTATCTTATCTTTTTCAAAAATTTGATTTCAAAATATCTTTTCTAACTTCCTAACTTCTTATCTTTTCAAAATTTGTTTCAACTAACTAACTAACTTTTTGTTTGTTTCTTATCTTTTTCAAAACTACCTAACTAACTCTCTCTCTCTCTCATTTTCGAAAATCCCTTCCCTCTTTTTCAAAATTTCTTTTTAATTAACTAATTATTTTAATTTTTGATTTTAATTTTCGAAAACTACTAACCTTTTTCAAAAACTATTTTCGAAAATCACTAACCCTTTTTCAAAAATAATTTTCGAAAATCCTTCTCCCTCATCTCCTTCTAATTAATTATTCATCTACTAACACTTCTCTTCATCTCACATCACTGCTCCTATCCTTACCCTTGTGTTTGGATTCTTCATTCTTCTTCACCTCTATTCCTTTTCTTCTTCTACTAACAATAAGGAACCACTTTACTGTGACATAGAGGATTCCTCTTCTTTTCTTGTTCTCTTCTCTTTCTTATGAGCAGGAACAAGGAAAAAGGCATTCTTGTTGAAGCTGTTCCAAAACCTGAAAGGACTCTGAAGACGAAACTAGGAGAAGCTAAATTACAACAATCCAGAGACAACCTTATTGAAAATTTCGAACAAGTAAAGGAGATGGCAGCCGAACCCAACAACAATAATGCAAGGAGAATGCTTGGTGACTTCACTGCACCAAATTCCAATTTACATGGAAGAATAATCTCCATTCCTGCCATTGGAGCAAACAATTTTGAGTTGAAACCTCAATTAGTTTCTTTGATGCAACAGAACTGCAAGTTTCATGGACTTCCATCTGAAGATCCTTTTCAGTTCTTAACTGAATTCTTGCAGATATGTGATACTGTTAAGACTAATAGAGTAGATCCTGAAGTCTACAGGCTCATGCTTTTCCCTTTTGCTGTAAGAGACAGAGCTAGAATATGGTTGGACTCTCAACCTAAAGATAGCCTGAACTCTTGGGATAAGCTAGTCAAGGCTTTCTTAGCCAAGTTATTTCCTCCTCAAAAGCTGAGTAAGCTTAGAGTGGATGTTTAGACCTTCAGACAGAAAGAAGGTGAATCCCTCTATGAAGCTTGGGAGAGATACAAAGAACTGACCAAAAAGTGTCCTTCTGACATGCTTTTAGAATAGACAATCCTGGATATATTCTATGATGGTATGTCTGAATTAGCTAAGATGTCATTGGATACTTCTGCAGGTGGATCCATTCACCTAAAGAAAATGCCTGCAGAAGCTCAAGAACTCATTGACATGGTTGCTAATAACCAGTTCATGTACACTTCTGAGAGGAATCCTGTGAGTAATGGGACGCCTATGAAGAAGGGAGTTCTTGAAATGGATACTCTGAATGCCATATTGGCTCAGAATAAAATATTGACTCAGCAAGTCAATATGATTTCTAAGAGTCTGAATGGAATGCAAGCTGCATCCAACAGTACTCAAGAGACATCTTCTGAAGAAGAGGCCTATGATCCTGAGAACCCTGCAATAGCAGAGGTAAATTACTTAGGTGAACCTTATGGAAACACCTATAACTCATCATGGAGAAATCATCCAAATTTCTCATGGAAGGATCAACAAAAGCCTCAACAAGGCTTTAATAATGGTGGAAGAAACAGGTTTAGCAATAGCAAGCCTTTTCCATCATCCACTCAGCAACAGACAGAGAACTCTGAACAAAATACTTCTAATTTAGCTAACTTAGTCTCTGATCTATCTAAGGCCACTGTAAGTTTCATGAATGAAACAAGGTCCTCCATTAGAAATTTGGAGGCACAAGTGGGCCAGCTCAGTAAAAGGATCACTGAAATCCCTCCTAGTACTCTCCCAAGTAATACAGAAGAAAATCCAAAAGGAGAGTGCAAGGCCATTGAATTAATTACCATGGCTGAACCAGTAAGGGAGGTTGAGGACGTGAATCCCAGTGAAGAAGACCTCCTGGGACGTCCAGTGATCAATAAGGAGTTTCCCTCTGAGGAACCAAAGGAATCTGAGGCTCATTTAGAGACCATAGAGATTCCATTAAACCTCCTTATGCCATTCATGAGCTCTGATGAGTATTCCTCTTCTGAAGAGAATGAGGATGTTACTGAAGAGCAAGTTACCAAGTACCTTGGTGCAATCATGAAGCTGAATGCCAAATTATTTGGTATTGAGACTTGGGAAGATGAACCTCCCTTGTTCACTAATGAACTAAGTGATCTGGATCAACTGACATTGCCTCAGAAGAAACAGGATCCTGGAAAGTTCGTAATACCTTGTACCATAGGCAACATGATCTTTGAAAAGACTCTGTGTGACCTTGGTTCAGGGATAAACCTCATGCCCCTCTCTGTAATAGAGAAACTGGGAATCTATGGGGTGCAAGCTGCTAATATCTCATTAGATATGGCAGACAATTCAAGAAAACAGACTTATGGACAAGTAGAGGACGTGTTAGTAAAGGTTGAAGGCCTTTACATCCCTGCTGATTTCATAGTCCTAGATATTGGGAGGGATGAGGATGAATCCATCATTCTTGGAAGACCCTTCCTAGCCACAGCAAGAGCTGTGATTGATGTTGACAGAGGTGAACTAGTCCTTCAATTGAATGAGGACTCCCTTGTGTTTACAACTCAAGGTCATCCTTCTGTAAACATGGAAAGGAAGCACAGTAAGCTTCTCTCAAAACAGAGCCAACCAGAGCCCCCACAGTCAAACTCTAAGTTTGGTGTTGGGAGGCCACAACCAAACTCTAAGTTTGGTGTTGAACTCCCATATCCAAACTCTAAGTTTGGTGTTGGGGAGTCTCAACAATGCTCTGAACATCTGTGAGGCTCCATGAGAGCCCATTTTCAAGCTATTGACATTAAAAAAGTGCTTGTTGGAAGGCAACCCAATTTTTATTTATCTAATCTTTATTTTCATTGTTTTTCATGTTTTATTAGGTTCATGATCATGTGGAGTCACAAAATAAATATAAAAATTAAAAACGGGATCAAAAACAGCAGAAGAAAAATCACACCCTGGAGGAGGATCTCACTAGCGTTTAAATGCCAGTAAGAAGCATCTGGCTGGCGTTCAACGCCAGAACAGAGCATGGTTCTGGCGCTGAACGCCCAAAATGGGCAGCATCTGGGCGTTTGAACGCCAGAATTGCACCCTGGAGAAGAGCTGGCGCTGAACGCCCAGAAATGGGCAACAAATGGGCGTTCAACGCCCAAAACAAGCACCAATCTGGCGCTGAACGCCCAGAGTTGTGTGCAAGGGCATTTTGCATGCCTAATGGGTGCAGGGATGTAAATCCTTGACACCTCAAGATCTGTGGACACCACAGGATCATCTTAGGATCTGTGAATCTCACAGGATCTCCACCCACCTCACCCTCTCTCTCTCCATTCATGGTCATCCCTTCTGTTTTCCATTCACCACTCACATCCATACACACATCCCTCCATCTCCTCTATATCTTCTTCTTCTTCTTCTATTCTTTCTTCTTTTGCTCGAGGGCGAGCAACATTCTAAGTTTGGTGTGGTAAAAGCATAGAGCTTTTTTTGTTTTTCCATTACCATTAATGGCACCTAAGGCCAGAGAAACCTCAAGAAAGAAGAAAGAGAAGACAATTTCTTCCACCTCTGAGCCATGGGAGATGGAAAGATTCATCTCACAAGCCCATCACTAAGAAAAGGATGGAGCAAACAAGAGAGCACATTCATGGATCTCAACAGGCACATGAAGAAGCTCATCATCAAGAAACCCCTGAGATACCTCAAGGGATGCACTTTCCTCCACAGAATTTTTGGGAGTAATTCAACACCTCCCTAGGAGAATTAAGTTCCAACATAGGACAATTAAGGGTGGAACATCAAGAGCACTCCATCATCCTTCATGAAATAAGAGAAGATCAAAAAGCAATGAGGGAGGAGCAACAAAGACAAGGAAGAGACATAGAAGAGCTCAAGGACATCATTGGTTCCTCAAGAAGGAAACGTCACCATCACTAAGGTGGACTCATTCCTTGTTCTTACTTTCTCTGTTTTTCGTTTTCTCTGTTAAGTGCTTATCTATGTTTGTGTCTTATTACATGATCATTAGTAGTTAGTAACTATGTCTTAAAGTTATGAATGTCCTATGAATCCATCACCTCTCTTAAATGAAAAATATTTTAATTCAAAAGAACAAGAAGTACATGAGTTTCGAATTTATCCTTGAACTTTGTTTAATTATATTGATGTGGTGACAATGCTTCTTGTTTTCTGAATGAATGCTTGAATAGTGCATATGTCTTTTGAAGTTGTTGTTTAAGAATGTTAAATATGTTGGCTCTTGAAAGAATGATGACAAGGAGACATGTTATTTGATAATCTGAAAAATCATAAAAATGATTCTTGAAGAAAGAAAAAGCAGCAAAGAATAAAGCTTGCAGAAAAAAAAATGGCAAAAAAAAAATATAAAGAGAGAAAAAGCAAGCAGAAAAAGCCAAAGCTCTTAAAACCAAGAGGCAAGAGCAAAAAGCCAATAACCCTTAAAACCAAAAGGCAAGGGTAATAAAAAGGATCCCAAGGCTTTAAGCATTAGTGGATAGGAGGGCCTAAAGGAACAAAATCCTGGCCTAAGCGGCTAAACCAAGCTGTCCCTAACCATGTGCTTGTGGCGTGAAGGTGTCAAGTGAAAACTTGAGACTGAGCGGTTAAAGTCAAGGTCCAAAGCAAAAGAAGAGTGTGCTTAAGAACCCTGGACACCTCTAATTGGGGACTTTAGCAAAGCTGAGTCACAATCTGAAAAGGTTCACCCAATTATGTGTCTGTGGCATTTATGTATCCGGTGGTAATACTGGAAAACAAAGTGCTTAGGGCCACGGCCAAGACTCATAAAATAGCTGTGTTCAAGAATCAACATACTAAACTAGGAGAATCAATATCACTATCTGAACTCTGAGTTCCTATAGATGCCAATCATTCTGAACCTCAATGGATAAAGTGAGATGCCAAAACTATTCAAGAGGCAAAAAGCTACAAGTCCCGCTCATCTGATTGGAGCTATGTTTCATTGATAGTTTGGAATTTATAGTATATTCTCTTCTTTTTATCCTATTTGATTTTCAGTTGCTTGGGAACAAGCAACAATTTAAGTTTGGTGTTGTGATGAGCGGATAATTTATACGCTTTTTGGCACTGTTTTTAGTATGTTTTTAGTAGAATCTAGTTACTTTTAGGGATGTTTTCATTAGTTTTTATGTTAAATTCACATTTCTGGACTTTACTATGATTTTGTGTGTTTTTCTGTGATTTCAGGTATTTTCTGACTGAAATTGAGGGACTTGAGCAAAAATCAGATTCAGAGGTTGAAGAAGGACTGCTGATGCTGTTGGATTCTGACCTCTCTTCACTCAAAGTAGATTTTCTGGAGCTACAGAACTCAAAATGGCGTGCTCTTAATTGCGTTGGAAAGTAGACATCCAGGGCTTTCCAGAAATATATAATAGTCCATACTTTGGCTGAGTTTAGATGACGTAAAAGGGCATTGAACGCCAGTTCTACGCTGCTGTCTGGAGTTAAACGCCAGAAACAAGTCACAAACCAGAGTTGAACGCCAAAAACACGTTACAACCTGGCGTTCAACTCCAGAAAGAGCCTCTGCACGTGTAACATTCAAGCTCAGCTCAAGCACACACCAAGTGGGCCCCGGAAGTGGATTTATGCATCAATTACTTACTTCTATAAACCCTAGTAACTAGTTTAGTATAAACAGGACTTTTTACTATTGTATTAGACATCTTTTGATCATTTTTAGATCTCTAGACCTCCATAGGAGGCTGGCCACTCGGCCATGCTTACCTTATATTCACTTATGTACTTTCAACGGTAGAGTTTCTGCACTCCATAGATTAAGGTGTGGAGCTGTGCTGTTCCTCAAAGATTAATGCAAAGTACTACTGTTTTTCTATTCAATTCAACTTATTCCGCTTCTAAGATATTCATTCGCACTTCAACCTGAATGTGATGAACGTGACAATCATCATCATTTCCTATGAACGCGTGCCTGACAACCACTACCGTTCTACCTTAGATTGAATGAGTATCTCTTGGATCTCTTAATCAGAATCTTCGTGGTATAAGCTAGATTGATGGCGGCATTCATGAGAGTCCGGAAAGTCTAAACCTTGTCTGTGGTATTCCGAGTAGGACTCTGGGATTGAATGACTGTGACGAGCTTCAAACTCACGAGTGCTGGGCGTAGTGACAGACGCAAAAGGAGGGTGAATCCTATTCCAGTATGATCGAGAACCTCAGATGATTAGCCGTGCTGTGACAGAGCATTTGGACCATTTCACAAGAGGATGGGATGCAGCCATTGACAAGGGTGATGCCTCCAGACGATTAGCCATGCAGTGACAGCGCATCGGACCATTTTCCAGAGAGGATTAAAAGTAGCCATTGACAACGGTAATGTCCTTACATAAAGCCAGCCATAGAAAGGAGTAAGACTGACTGGATGAAGATAGCAGGAAAGCAGAGGATCAGAGGAACGAAAGCATCTCTATACACTTATCTGAAATTCTCACCAATGATATACATAAGTGTTTCTATCCTTATTTTCTGTTTAATTAGTATTATTTTCGAAAACTCCATAATCAATTATTATCCGCCTGACTGAGATTTACAAGGTGACCATAGCTTGCTTCATACCAACAATCTCCGTGGGATCGACCCTTACTCACGTAAGGTTTATTACTTGGACGACCCAGTGCACATGCTGGTTAGTTGTATCAAAGTTGTGAATGAAAAACAATTTATTAAGACGTGCTTACATAGTGTTTGGCGCCGTTGCCTGAGATCACAATTTCGTGCACCAGGTTGATTCACTCAATTCTCCCCTAATCATGCTTTCCAAGATTTGTTTTCATCTAACAATCAACAATTATTCAATGCATGCATACAAATATTATGAGGACTTTCTCATAGGTTGTAATGGGGCTAGGGTAAAGGTAAGGATGCATATGGTCAAGTGAGCTTGAAATTCGAATCTTTGATTAACCTAAGCTTCCCACCTAACCTATGTAACAACCTATACAATTCTAATACAATACTTAGCTACCCATTTTTTCACTTTTTTCACACACTCATGCATTCTCTTTTTTTATCACAACCCATATGTATTGATTATTATTGAACTTCACTTTGGGGAATTTTGTCCCCTTTTTATTGGTTTCTTTTTCTTTTTCTTTTTCTTTTTCTTTTTATTTTTCTATTTTTTCTACATTTTTCCTTTTTTTTCTTTTGTTTTTCTCTTTTTCTTTTTGATGAATTATATACAAAGGTACCAATGCATATGGTTTAAACATTTAATGCATGAGTATGTACCCAATTTCCAAAATCTCAACAAAAATATAAAAACATACTTTTATCTCTACCCAATGTTTCCAACTCTTCCATAATTAAATGATAAATACTTTCACTAGCCTAAGCTAATCAAAAATCCAAACAAGGGACATTTATTATTTTTCACTTTAAGGCTTGTAATGTGCTAAAATTAAGAACAAAAGGGGTTTAGCATAAGCTCAAAGTTGGCTAACAATGGAAGATAAAAAGGTAAGGCTATTTGGGTAAGTGAGCTATTTGAAACGATGGCCTCAATCATATAAGTGCATTCATACACAAAATAATGGACATAAAGAATCAAGTAAATCAAAGATTGCAATCAAAGAAAGAGAATAATACACACAAGAATGAAAATAGTGGTTATATGATGTAACCACACAATTAGACTCAAAACTCACATGCTTATGTGTTCTTAGCTCATACATCATGTTCCACAATGTATAGTTCAAGCAAGTTATAAAAAAAAATTTTCTCAAATCAATTGGGGTGCCTATAGATAAAATCCTTGGAAAATTTTATTATTTTGACTAAATTTATTATATATATATATACAAACTAAGAAAATGCAACCAAAAATCCTAAAAGACCTAAAAATGAAATGCGAAAGTGTTGGGAATAGAAACTTGTCACCCAAAAATGGCTGATCGGTCGGACGACCTCCCCACACTTAAAAGTTTGCACCATCCTCGGTGCATTCAAAGATGAGCAAGGGGGTACGGCGACTTTCTGGATTGCCACCTTCAGCTGGTGGATCAACCGGTTGCTGCGTGTTCTTTCTCCCGCTTTCGTTTTTGCTTATGATGACTCACCCATGAAAGATAGAAAATAGCACAGTAAGATGAGAAAATGCAAAAGCAAGGAAGCGTAAATTATTGGAATGAGGTGATGATCACTAGAATTGAGTGAGTGCATTAGTGCGACATTAAGGAAAAATAGTGTGTGAGTTCTAATTTGCATGCGGTTTAGAACACACACACTAGCATAGAGAGCCATGTCACAACTACACAAAAAAAGCATGCACTTCACTCATTCTAGTGTGCTTGAAATACTTCAAAGAAAACTTAAAGGTTAAGACAACCAAACAAGCAATAAAGAAGCATAAAATCATTCAAGCAAATAATCAAGCAATTGTGAATTGGATAATGAATGGACATTGATTGATGTGTAAGTAAACTTAGTGAACCAAATGAAATATAGAGCTCACACATCAAACAATGGCACATATTGAAATTTGTTTGCAACACCTAAGTGACATAGAGTGGAAGACATGAGTGCTACGGAACTTAGGAAAAGAGGTATGGAAATTAAAACTAATCACATAGCAAGCATGGTCCATAAAGCTTTACAAAGCTCAAAAATATGTCACTAGGTAAGCTTTTGATCTAATTTCACAATTCCACAATCTCAATACATGAAATAGGTGATGTCAATAAAACTCAATCATAAACAAGCATCACCTAACAAAAAATGTATTGACAATACGCAATTGCCTCATCATGTATAATGAATTTAAATCGCATGGTGGCCAAAACATGCGATTCAAAAGATTTAGAAAGCTTGAAGGCATTGTCATATGTACTTGGTATGAACAAAATTAAGCATTAAGAACTCAAAACCAAGCGACAATTTATAACCTCAATAAGAAAATCTAACAATGAATATCACAAAAAGTTATGCTAAAATAGCATCAAGTTAATAATAAGCAGCAATAAACAGTAAACAAAATTAATAATCCAACACTTATCATGAAAAATAGAAAATTAAACATAAATCAAACTAACTAAATAACTAACTAACCAACTAATAACTAACCAACTAAAGAAAATAATGGTAGATGGTGGATGGTAGTGTTGGATGATGGTTGAAGGGTGGAAAGAAAAGAGGAGAAGAGAGAAGAAAGAAAGAAATGGAGAAAAGAGAAGAAAAGAAAGGGGTGGATGATGGTTGAGGTGCGACGCATATGCATCGGCGATGCGTACGTGTGAGTGAAGAGAGAGATAGGTGACGCGTACGCGTGGGCCAGAATTGTGCTAGAGGCACAATTTCGGCACACTATGCGTGCAACTCTCTGGTTTTTGTACTGGGCATGGAAAATTTGGGGATCACGCGTATGCGTGAGGGGTTGAAATTCTTGGAGTCACGCATACGCGTGGGTGACTCGTACGCGTGGCTAGGTGCTCTGTTTTTCAAAATTTTCCAATTTCTAGCACCAAACCAAGCATTCCAAACCTCCAAACAGCTACCAAAACACCATAAAATCTTATTTAACATACTAGACTACCAACTAAACTCAACAAACTAAAATAAACATGAAATTAAACTAATTTACCATTATGTACAAAAAAGAAAAAAGAAAAAGATTTTACCATGATGGGGTGTCTCCCACCTAACACTTTTATTTATTGTCCTTAAGTTGGACTTATGGGAAGCTCTCATCAAGGTGGCTTGTGCTTGAATTTATCCTTGAACATCCACCAATGCTTGAATCTCCAATAGGCTCCATCATTCAAAATTAATAGCTCTAAACTTTGATGGAGTTCTTCACAAACCATGAGCTCCCAAAATTGATCCACATCTTGTAATCCAGGATCCCAAACTTTGTTTTCACACCCATCTTCAAATTGATCATCATAGTTTCATTCGGGTGGTAAGAAAGCCGAATTCTCACTTAGGCACTAAACTACTCTCCTAGACCCATTCAATTGAGCACTAGTCCAACCCTTGCTCTTCAGTGTTGAGCTTCCCACCATAATGAGCCTAGATTTACAATGCCAACCACTAAACATCCTTCTCTTACGCTTCATTCCACAAAGCGTCCTAAGTTGGCCATCCGTTTCAAGCAAGCTAAACTCAAGTGGGATAATAAAGCTAAGTGTTATGATTTTCACCCACTCAAATGAAGGATTATATGGTAACTTAGGTGAAGGAGTTTCTAATGATCTTGACAAGGCGAATTCCACTCTCGTCCATCCTCTTCTAGGGGCTTTCACCACTTGACAAGGTGCTTCATACTCTATCTCTTGCCAAGCTTCCTCAAGTTCACATTCTTCCTCACCAATTTCTTATAGCTCCTCCCCATCACTCAAGTCATAAATAGGAGGTTGAGTGAACTCTACCTCAACATCAATTCCAAGTTCAATGGGGAAGGATTCATCAACCTCAAAAGGATCATATGTTGATGCAGAATTATCATAAATAGGGGGAATTATTGCTTGTCCCACTTCTTCCAATTCTTCAATCATATTATGCCTTAGAGGTTGTGCACTAGCCTCCTTAACATCACTTCCAAACTCCATGGAAGTTCTTCAACTTGAGATTCCTATTTGCATTCAACATCTCCTAAATCCTCAACCACTTCTTCCTCTTTTTCAACAATCTCGGCTTCCTCCTCTTGTTGCACTTCTTGCTTCAACTCCTCTTCTCCACCTTGAAGCTCCAAATTCTCCTTCTCATTCTGCTTATCAACTAATCCTCCACATTTAATAATAAGGGTGTCTTGGATAGTTGAGCACAATGATGCTAATTGGCTCATCACTTCGGTTAAGCTAGCCACGATTTCTCCCTTGCTTTTGGCAACGTGTTAGAAGTTCTTATTGTTCTTGCATTAGGGGGTGGGAGAGATTGGTCCAATGAAGGTAGTGGTGGAAGAGAGGGTTCATTGTTTGAGGGAAAGGTATTGTAGTTGGAAGGTGGTTCATCTTGGTGAAAGTCTTGAGGTGGTGTATATGGAAATTGTGGTTCTTGGAACGGAGTATTGGTGTTGGACATGTGGTGATTCTAGGTATGGTTCATATGGTGGTTGGTATGATGAATATGGATTAGGATCATATGGAGGTGAATGGTGGTATGAGGCTTGTGAGTAGGGTTGTTGAGGGCAATGTTGAGGGAAATAGTCATATGCATATGGTGATTGTCGTTGACACCCACAATGAGGGTCACCACATCCATTAGGTTGATATGCATTAGGAGTTGGATTAAACATATAAGAAACCGGAGGAGGTTGTTTGATAAACCATTATTTTATGATTTATATTTTATGATTTATATTGTGTTTAATTGATTGGTTTTATCAAGAATTTACCCACTTATTCATATGATTAGCATGATATTACAATTCCTTCCCAAAATTATTCCATGGTTGAAAACTTGCTTCTTAGAGATCTTTTAATTATGTATTTTAACTCTCCTTTATCCCATTCGATGCCGTGATCTGTGTGTTAAGTGTTTCAGGCTTCATAAGGCAGGAATGGCTTAGAGAATGGAGAGGAAGCTTGCAAAAATGGAAGGAACACAAGAAACCAAGGAGATGACCAGCGAACAATGACGCGAGCGCATGGCTCACGCGAGCGCGCGAAAAGAAGAAATCGCAGCGACGCGAACGCGTGCCTAACGCAAATGCGTGGATTGAAGTCTGCACAAATGACGCGAATGCGTGGATGACGCGAACGCGTGACAAGAAAAACCGCTGAATGACGCGTATGCGTGACCTGCGCGATCTACAAAAATAACAGAATACGCTGGGGGCGATTTCGGGCCACATTTTGACCCAGTTTTCAGCCCACAAACACAGACTAAAGCTAGGGAACATGCAAAAACTCAACAAGCATCCAGACACATTCAGATACATCGAGATTAGGATTACTCTTAGTTTTAGATCTGAATCTAGATTAGTTTTATATTGATAGTTTATGCTTTTGCTTTGGATTTTGGATGCTGAAGAATCATTACCTCCGTGAAGACATTACTTTAGTTTGTTTCCTTATTCCTTTACTTTTATTCATTGCTCATTGACCCTATTCAATTAAGTATGTTGCATTTTGTATTTATTAATATATAGAGTTACTTTTAATTTTAATTCTCTATTTTATTTTATTTAGTTTATTATGTCTTCTTATATTTTTATGAATATTAATTCCATGTCAATGGAGTAGATTTTCTACTTGACATGGGGGTTGATTAAGAGGAGACACTTGAGTTGGAACGCTCAAGTGCTTAGTTAATTTGAACATTGTTGGCTAATTCTATATCTACTAACGCTAGACCTTCCCAAGGGAAAGGACTAGAATCTGCGGATAAGAATCAATCCAGTCACTTGATTTTCCTTTACTCAGTAAGGGTTAACTAAGTAAAAACAACAACCGCTTCACATTACACTTGAGAAGATATCAACAAGGATAGAACTTCCAATTAATTAACTCCCCAGTCAAGGCTTTTTATATTAATAATAATTCTTAGTTTTATTAATTTAATTTACAATTATTTTAATTACTCATTATCCAATTCAAACCTTCTGGAAAATTTCTAATTAATAAATTAGCACTCTTTCCTGCAACTTGTTGGAAGATGACCTGGGACTCATACTCCTAGTATTTTTAATTTTAATTTTTGTGACAACCCCTTTTAAATTGAGAAGGCGGATCTTAGTTGGTTAAGAACTGTACTTGTAACGCAATTCATTTATTAAATTTCTTAACTGGTCGATTTCCGCCACCATCAATTTTTGGCACCGTTGCCGTGGAGTTGCAATAGTGTGCTAGATTATTAATTAGTGTACATATTTTATTTTATTCGCATATTTTGTTTTTATTTTGTTACCATGAGCTATATGTCTTTCTCATTGAATGACGCGTTCATTGCCTGATCCAAGCTTAGCCGCTTTTGTTCCTGAAATTGAAAGAACTCTTTCACGTATTAGGCGAGCTCGACGTCGGTTAGCCTCTAAGGGTGGTGAAGTGATTGTTATCGATTCACCAGTCTCATCTGAGGGCGAATCTGAACCGCCATCTGAGAGCGAGACAAGCTCATTTACTACTGATTCAGTTGATTCACGTGCAGGTAACATGGCAGCACCTAGAAGGATTACTCTCCAAGAAGCTGGAGCCCCAGATTTTACACTGCAATCGTATCAAGTGCGTCATCCAAATCTGGCTGCAGATTTTGAACTGAAGACTGCACTAATAAACTTGATGCCCAAGTTTCATGGCTTATCTGCTCAAGAGCCTATTAAGCACCTTAGGGATTTCCAAACAGCCTGCTCTACTGTTAGGCGTCATGGTGCAGATGAAACTTTTATTCTGTTAATCGCTTTCCCATTTTCTCTTTAGGGAAAAGCGAGGGAATGGTACTACACCCAACCTGAAGCAACTGTTACTAACTGGGATACGCTTAGAAGAGAATTTTTGGAAAAATACTTTCCAGCTGAAGTTACTGATAGATTGAGGAAAGAGATTTCAATGATTGTTCAGGGTGAATCTGAGACCCTCTATGAATATTGGGAGCGCTTCAATAATCTACTGGACGCATGCCCCATCACATGATTGATAGACTGGTATTGATCAGCTACTTTACTCAAGGCATGAACCCCCAGGATAAGACTACACTGGATGGTGCTAGTAATGGTTTCCTAAAAAAGCACAAGACCACAGATGAAGCATGGCAACTGATCAGCGACTTAGCTGAGTCCACTAGGAATCACAGGCAGAGGTGTAACCACTCAAAAGCTGTTGCAGAGATCTCCTCTAGTGTTGAAACTACTACTCTTACCCAGAGTATATGTGAAATGACCAACCTACTAAAACAGATGCAGTTAAACTAACAATAAACACATAAAGCTCAGCCTTCCCCACCACATCAAAGCCAACAGTTGGTTCCACAAAGAGTGTGTAGGATCTGTGTTGATTATAGTTATTATACCGATGAATGTCCGTAGCTCCAACAGAAAGATAACACTGTGGCAGCCACTCATAACTTCTATGACCGCCCAAATCAAGGATACAATCAACAGGGTAGCAACTACAACCAGAGGTGGAATAACAATAATAACAACAGACAGCAGAATCAGAACCAACCTTACAGAGCACCTCACTTAAGACAGCCCCAAGGACCCCAGCACAACCAACAGCAGGTTCCTCAGATCACTTACTCCAATTCCTCATCAAATGACGAGATGCTCCGTTCTCTTGCACAAGGGCAACAAGACATGCAAGCGCAGCTGAACTCTACTTTGAATGGTATGACTGCCACTTTACAAGCTCTCGTCTCCCGATTAGATTCATCACATAATTCCACTAACCAACCTTCAAGCTCTAGTGGGATTCCTTCTCAACCCCTACCTAATCCAAAGGGTGGCATCAATGCCATCACTTTAAGGTCTGGAACCACATTACAAGAGAGGAACCATGAGGAGCCAAGCTCACCAGAACACGTCCCAGCTGAGGATGTGGTGGAAGTGGAAGATGCTGAAGAAGAAGATGACGTGCAAAACATAGTTAAAGAAGAAGCAGCTCAACCACAGAATGAAACATCAAAGGATGCAGAAGCTGCAAGTAATACCACCCCTATCCCATTTCCACACCTTGCAAGGAAGCCCAGAAAATAGGTGGAACTTGATTCCAAGATGGTAGAGATATTCAAAAATATCGAGGTAACTGTTCCCCTTTTTGATGTTATTCAGCAGGTACCTAAATATGTAAAGTTTCTAAAAGATTTATGCATACATAAAGATATAATTAATGAATTAGAAACTATTCCTTTAGGTAATTCTATATCTGCTTTAATGGGGGGTATACCTGAAAAATGTAGTGATCCAGGTCCATGTATGGTTAACTGTACCATTGGAGGTGTAATATTTTCTGACTGCATGTGTGACTTAGGAGCGTGTGTTAGTATAATGCCTTTGTCTATATGATACTTTGAGGCTCCCTCCCTTAAAAAGGTCGGCAGCTCATTTTGTATTAGCAGATAAAAGCATTATTACAGTAGTTGAAATTGCTGAATATGTATTAGTGAGCATTAAGGGGCTCACATTTCCCATTGACTTCTATATCCTGGAAATGCCCCCTAATGACTCAAGAAGACCATCATCAATCCTGCTTGGAAGACCATTCCTGAAGACTTCAAAGTTCAAGCTAGATGCATTCCCAGGAACTTACTCCTTTGAGATAGATGGAAGAACAGTGAGTTTCAGTTTAAATAAAGCTATGAAGCACCCTCCAGAAGATCATTCTATCTTCCAGTGCGACATTATTGATGAAACTGTAGTTGAAGTTCACCAAGAAGAAATGGAAGAGAAGGACATGGAGCAAGGTCCAAGTATGGGGACACTTTCTGAAAACAATAAAGACCCTTTACCATTATCACCAGCCCCAGATGATCCAGAGCCTAGCTACGAGCAGAAATTAGAATTAAATCCCCTCCCTCCACACCTCAAGTATGCTTACCTTGAGGATAATCAGAAGTTCCCAGTTATCATTGCAAGGGAACTTACCTCTCAACAAGAGGAGCAACTGCTCAGTGTGTTGAAAAAACATAAGAAAGCAATTGGATGGAGCTTGGCGGATATAGTAGGCATCAGTCCCCAAGTTTGTGAGCATAGAATATTCTTAGAAGAGGGAGCAAAGCCTATCCGTCAGCCTCAAAGAAGATTGAATCCCACCATCTTAGAAGTTGTCAAGAAGGAAGTGACCAGGCTACTTGAAGCAGATATCATTTACCCCATATCAGACAGTGAATGGGTCAGCCCAGTACAAGTAGTACCCAAGAAGTCTGGAGTCACAACAATAAAGAATGAGCACGGAGAGCTCCTGACAACTACGGTGCAGAATTCATGGAGAGTTTTCATTGACTATAGGCATCTCAACCAAGCCACTCACAAGGATCATTACCCCTTGTCGTTCATTGATCAGATGCTTGATCGCCTGTCAGGTAAATCTCATTATTGTTTTTTAGATGGTTATACAGGATATTTTCAAATTCATATAGCTCCTGAAGACCAAGAGAAGACCACTTTTACATGTTCCTTTGGAACGTATGCTTATAAGAGAATGCCTTTTGGCTTGTGTAATGCACCTGCTACTTTCCAAAGATGTATGATGAGTATCTTTTCAGATCTTATTGAGAACTGTATGGAAGTTTTTATGGATGATTTTAGCATATATGGTGATTCATTTAGTCTTTTCTTGGATAGTTTATCTAGAGTATTAGACAGGTGTATTAGTACAAACCTTGTGTTAAATTTTGAAAAATGTCACTTTGTGGTAAAACAAGAAATTGTACTAGGATATGTTGTGTCTAATACTGGCATTTCTGTAGATCCAGCAAAAGTGGATGTTATTTCTAGTTTACCTTACCCCTCCTCCGTGAGGGAAGTCTGTTCGTTCCTTGGCCATGCAGGTTTTTACAGGAGATTCATTAAGGACTTCAGTAAGGTAGCATTGCCTTTATCCAGATTGCTGCAGAAAGATATTGAGTTCGAGTTCAGTGAGTATTGTATGCAGGCATTTGATAAGTTGAAGATCACTTTGACTTAAGCTCCAATTGTAAGAGGACCATACTAGAGCCAGCTATTTGAAATTATGTATAATGCTTCCAACCATGCAATAGGCCTTTTGTAATTGCTTATGCATCTAAGACTTTAGATGCTGCTCAATCTAACTATACTACTACTGAAAAAGAGTTTCTTGCTATTGTTTTTGTTCTGGATAAATTCTGAGCCTATTTACTTGGTACTAAGGTAGTAGTGTACTCAGACCATGCAGCTCTAAAATATTTATTAGTTAAAAAAGAATCCAAACCAAGGCTAATACGTTGGATACTGCTGCTGCAGGAATTTAATTTAGAAATTAAGGATAGGAGTGGTAACCAGAATCTAGTGGCAGACCACTTGAGTTGCCTTGAGCACATTAAGGATGATTCCACTCTTATAAATGATAATTTCCTATTTGATAGTTTGCATGCAGTATCTGAGATAGTTCCTTGGTATGCACATATAGCTAATTATCTAGTTAGCCACACTTTTCCTCCAAACTTCACTAAGCATCAAAGAGACAAGCTGAAAAGCGAGTCTAAATATTTTATATGGGATGATCCATATTTATGGAGGTGTGGTGCTGACCAGGTAATTAGATGGTGTGTGTCTCGATCAGAATTCCAGTCCATTTTGGAGGCCTGCCACTCATTTGAGAGTGGAGGACATTTTGGCCCTCAAAGAACAGCTAGAAAAATTCTAGACTGTGGATTCTGGTGGCCTACTCTTTTTAAAGACGCTGCTGAATTTTGTAAATCCTTTTCCCTATGCCAAAGGTTCGGTAATATATCCAAGAGGGATGAGATGCCTCAAAAGATTATGCTTTTTTGTGAAATTTTTTATGTTTGGGGCATTGACTTCATGGGTCCATTTCCAAATTCTAATGGTTACTTTTATATACTGTTAGCTGTAGATTATGTTTCTAAATGGGTGGAAGCAATTCCTACCTGTAATGATGATGCTAACACTGTTGTTTCTTTTGTTAGAAATCATATTATTTGCCGCTTTGGATCACCACGAGCAATCGTGAGCGATCAAGGCACTCACTTTTGTAACAGGAGACTAACAGGATTACTGAAGAGGCATGGGATAATTCACAAAGTAGCAACAGCATACCATCCCCAAACCAATAGGCAAGCAGAAGTCTCTAACAGAGAGATAAAGCGTATTCTGGAGAAGATAGTAAAACCTCACAGGAAGGACTGGAGTGCCAGGCTACAAGATGCACTCTGGGCATATAGAATAGCATACAAGACACCTATTGGGATGAGCCCCTTCCGCCTAGTATACGAAAAGGCTTGCCACCTTCCAGTAGAGGTGGAACACAAGGCTTTTTGGGCTGTGAGGGAGTGCAACATGAATCTTGAGAAAGCTGGTGCTAAAAGAAAGCTGTAACTAGCAGAACTGGAGAATCTTCGCCTAGAAGCATATGACAACTCCAGGAGATACAAAGAAAAGATGAAGGCTGTCCATGACAAGCACATAAAAAGGAAAGAATTCAGACCAGGGGAGTTAGTTCTTCTTTATAACTCCAGACTGAGGCTTATGCCAGGTAAACTGAGATCAAGATGGGAAGGTCCATACAGAGTAGAAAAAGCAGAGCCATACGGAGTTTTCCCCCTGCGTCATCCTTCTAGCTCCAAATTCTTAAAGGTCAATGGACATCGCCTGAAGCTTTATCATGGTGAGAAGATGAAAAATAACAAAGAACTAGAGGTTTTCCTCTTGGAAGACCCACCAACAGAAGCAGAATGAGCCTAATGAGCGTCCAACTTAAGGACGTAAAAGCAAAGTGCTAGGTGGGAGACAACCCACCATGGTATGATCGTTCCGTTTCAGTCTTAGATTTATTTCACTTCATTTCTATTTTTATGGTGTTAATGACTCTTCTCATAATTTCTGCATATAGCCTGCATTCACATTTGCATTAGCATTCTGCATATCTTAAAAAAAACACACACACACACACGCACGCGACGCGTAAGCGTCGCTGACGCGTCCGCGTCATATGTGCGTTCTGAAGAAAAAAAAATTGAACAGAGAGTCACGCGAAAGCGTGGCTGGAGGCGTGCCTTAGGCACAATCATGCCCGTGCGATCGCGTCATTTTGGAAACGAGCCTCCCATGCATCCGTGTCACTCACGCGAACGCGTGCCCCTAAAAATCGACGTAAAAGAGGTGTATGGCAGCAAGTTATGATGGAGCTGGGCTGGAATGATGCTGGAAGCACCAACCCCATCACGCGACTGCGTTCCCCACACGGCCGCGTCGTCCTCAAAACATGGCCATTCACGCGATCGCGTCAACCACGCGATCGCGTCACCCTAAAATTTGGCAAAATGGGTTTTAAACAGAGAGTTGCACGAACGCATGGCTGCCCTCGCACCATTCGCATAAATCAAGTCACGCGACCGCATGACCCACGCGTCCGCGTCACTTGACAAATATCACACACCACGCGACCGCGTGACTCACGCGTCCGCGTCACATGCGGCGCACAAATTATCCACATCAGCCAAAATATCTTATCTTTTCTTCCCCAAATCCTAATTTTTCTTTTCCCTTATTATTTCTTTCTTCCCCCTTCTTCCTTCTCTACTCATTTTCACTTTTTAATTTCTCCTCCCTTATTTTTCTCATCCATTATCAAGGTTCTTTTCTTTCTTTCTTTACTTTTTACTTTTCCTTTATTATTTTTATTTATGTTTTCTTCTTCTTTTTCTTTTCACTTTCATTATCTATATTTTTCTTTTCTTTCTTTTTCTTTTCTTTTTATTCCTATAATTGGTATTAGAAATTTATTTGGGTGATTGTTTTCTTCTATATTTTGCTTGTGGATTATTGTAGAATTGTTTTACAATTAAATATTACTTCTTAAACGGTTGCTTGCATATTCAATTTAATATTTTCCATAACATATTTACCATGCATGCTAAGTGCTTGTGAAAAATCCCGTATGGCATCATGCATTACTTTTATGTCATTCTACTACTCTAATGCCTGTTTTTCATAAAACTCCTTTTATATTTTATTGATTAAATATAATTGTCAATACAAATAGGTTGTTAGTTTGAAAGAGTTGATAATCTAACTTGGACATTTAATGCTTGATCTATGCTACTCATGCCTTTGCCAGCATGCCAATAAACATCTTGCATTTAATTGTCATCACCTGCACTTGCTTTATTTCTAGTGATGAACTTTTCACATGTAGTCATGACCATGTGTTAACGATATCCTTCTTTACCGTGCATTGATTATCACGCATCCTGCTCTTCCTTGCTCTAACCCTTAAAGTTTTAAAAGTACTTACCTTTTCCCTTTCAGGATGGCCACCAAAAAGGGTAAAGAGAAAGCTACTCCCAAACCACCAGCAAGGAAAGGAACAAAAAGGACACTAATGGCAGAGCCATCTTCAACAGCGGTGAAACCCTCAACAAAACGAATCAAGAGGATCATCAAGGTCAATGAAAAAGAGAAAGCCTTTCAGCAAAGGAGACTGCACGGTTCACTAACCGCTACTGTGAGCAGATGTTCTCCATCCTGGCTAAAAGGAATTATAACAATGAGTATCTTCTTATCCTCCCAACCAACATTGCTGAATTTGTTGAGCCCTGCATAGAGCGAAGACAATGGAGATTCCTACAGAGACAGCCACGGCAGGTTAATCTATCATGGGTAGTAGAGTTCTACTCAAATTTTTTCTTGCCAACCATGCAGTCTATCTATGTCCGTCAGAAGCAAGTCCCCATAACTGAAGAGGCCATTCAAGAGGCTTTAGATCTTCTCCCTACTCCAGAAGGATTGGACGCATTCCAAGAAGCTTTACTCAAGCGCCAGACATACCAATTTGACTGGGACGCCGTTCTCAGAGTTATCACACAACCTGGCAGCATGTGGATCTACGGATACCATCGTTCCCGACCTAAGGGCATATTGGCTTCAGCACTTACTTTGGAAGCTCGAGTATGGGCACAAATCATGTCCCATTACGTCTTTCCGAGCACTCACGAGTCCTCCTTCACTGCAGACATGGCTGTTTTACTCTGGTGTATCCTTACAGACCAGCACCTCAATTTACCAAGACACATTCGGCATGCTATGGGACACGTACAGATTGCGGGCAACTTACCTTTTCCCACCTTGGTTTCAGATATCATCTCAGCAGCCGGAGTCTCCTACAGAGATGGGGACACCAAGGCCTTGATTCCACGAGATGATCAATACGTCCCTAACGGGAAGTATATCAGACCTCCAGCAGCAACTATCAACCAGACCACAGAACCAGCAGAAGATATTCCTTCTTCTTCCACACCACAAGCACCTTCAACAAACCAACTGCTCCACAAGATCCTTGAGAAGCTAGACCGGCTTGAACAGAAAGGAAAGCAAAGAGAGTGCCGTAACAAGCGCAGATTTACATACCTCAAGGAGCTTCTTGTTGGTAACCAACCACCTAGAGAAGACCCACCCCGGACTCCACATCATTTACCAGCACAGGGAGCCATGACGGTCCCAATGGTGGAGATACTGCTACCAGCCCCCCTCTGTTCCTGACAGACAGCACCGAGGACGGTGCAAAGCCTTAAGTGTGGGGAGGTCGGTCAATACCTGACTTCCGGAGGTAATTTCTTTTCCTTTAAACACCAATAATATAGGATATTTAGTTAATTTTTTTTTTTGTTTAGGATAGGATAAATTGTATAGTAATAATTAGTTGCATGCATGTTCTACTTGATTGAAAAAAATAATAAGTTTCTTTTTAAGACCCTATTTTTGAAAATTTTCACTAATTTAAAATAAATCTTTTGTGTTAAACTTGTTAGAAGTTGTAATTGGAACATAGTTTAAAAAGCTAAGAACACACAACCCGTGAGATTTTGAGCCTAATTACATGGTTACACTATTTAACCATAAATATTTTATTCTTGTGTGTTTACTTCTTTATGATTGTAATCTTTATTTTGTTTCATCCTATATGTCCAATGTTTAATGTATTTATATGCATGCATATGATTGAGGCCATTAACTGTTTAGCTCACTTATCCCAAATAAGTCTAGCCTTTTAATCATCCTTGTCAGCCACTTTGAGCCTTTTAATCCCATTTGTTCTATATTTTACCACATTACTAGCCTTAAGTAGAAAAACAATTAAATATCTCAATTGAATCTTTGGTTAGCTTAAGATAGAAATTGTGTGTTAATTAAGCATGGGAAAATTGTGGGAACATGGGTTAATAAAGGAATATGTTATTTTCTTACCTTAATAAAATAATGGAAATTTGGGTACCTACTCATGTGAAACTACAAAAAAATTAAAAATCCATGTGCATTAATAAGCTATGTTCATTTTCTTAGTAAAAAAAAAGTAGTAATTAAGTAAATAAATAAGGGGGCAAAATTACCCCAATTATAAGTTAAGTTAAGTTCAAAGATCAATGCATATGTGATAAAAATTTAAGGAAAAGTTAATACATAAGTATATAATGCAAAAGTGAAAATTATAGGTAGCTAGGCATGATTCTAGAGTTATATAGAGTGTATGTATGCTAGATAAGAGCTTAGGTTAGTCAAAGATTCAATTTATAGCTCACTTAGCCATATGTATACCCTTACCCTTACCTTAGCCCCATTACAACCTTGAAAAAGACCTCATCATGTTGCATTGGTACATTAAATATTGTTGATGGGTTAGGTGAAAAACAAAGTTTAGAAAGCATGATTAGAGAAGAGTAGAGTGATTACCCTATACACTTGAGAGACTAGAGTGCATATACACCATCAGTGAGGGTTCAGTGCTTAATTCTATGTTTCCTGCTTTCATGAGATGTCTTCTTACAATGTTACATGTTTTTACTATATAATTTGAATTAGTGAAATCTAATTTACATTTGTCTTGAAGAGCTTGTTTCCCTTTTAACCAAGTAGACAAGAATCATATAGTTGCATCCATATATATAGATTGCATTGCATAGCATGATTTTTACATTTCCCTACTCATTCATTTTATCTCCTTAAAACTAAGCATGAGGACATTCTAATGTTTAAGTGTGGGGAGGTTGATAAACCATTATTTTATGATTTATATTGTGTTTAATTGAGTGGTTTTATCAAGTCTTTACCCACTTATTCATATAATTAGCATGATATTACAATTCCTTCCCAAAATTATTCCATGGTTGAAAACTTGCTTCCTAGAGATCTTTTAATTATGTATTTTAACTCTCCTTTATCCCATTCGATGCCGTGATCCGTGTGTTAAGTATTTCAGGCTTCATAAGGCAGGAATGGCTTAGAGAATGGAGAGGAAGCTTGCAAAAATGGAAGGAACACAAGAAACCAAGGAGATGACCAGCGAACAATGACACAAGCGCATGGCTCACGCGAGCACGCGAAAAGAAGAAATCGCAGCGACGCGAACGCGTGCCTGACACAAACGCGTGGATTGAAGTCTGCACGAATGACGCGAACGTGTGGACGACGCGAACGCGTGACAAGGAAAATCGCTGAATGACGCGAACGCGTGCATGACGCGTACGCGTGACCTGCCCGATCTGCAAAAATAACAGAATATGCTGGGGGCGATTTCGGGCCACATTTTGACCCAGTTTTCGGCCCAGAAACACATACTAAAGCTAGGGAACATGCAAAAACTCAACAGGCATCCAGACACATTCAGATACATCGAGATTAGGATTACTCTTAGTTTTAGATCTAAATCTAGATTAGTTTTACATTGATAATTTATGCTTTTTCTTTGGATTTTGGATGCTGAAGAATCGTTACCTCCGTGAAGACATTACTTTAGTTTGTTTCCTTATTCCTTTACTTTTATTCATTGCTCATTGACCCTATTCAATTAAGTATGTTGCATTTTGAATTTATTAATATATAGAGTTACTTTTAATTTTAATTAATTTTAATTCTCTATTTTATTTTATTTAATTTATTATGTCTTCTTATATTTTTATGAATATTAATTCCATGTCAATGGAGTAGATTTTCTACTTGACATGGGGGTTGATTAAGAGGAGACACTTGAGTTGGAATGCTCAAGTGATTAGTTGATTTGAACATTGTTGGCTAATTCTATATCTACTAACGCTAGACCTTCCCAAGGGAAAGGACTAGGATCTGCGGATAAGAATCAGTCCAGTCACTTGACTTTCCTTTACTCAGTAAGGGTTAACTAAGTAAAAACAACAACCGCTTCACATTACACATGAGAAGATTCCAACAAGGATAGAACTTCTAATTAATTAACTCCACAGTCAAGGCTTTTTATATTAATAATAATTCTTAGTTTTATTACTTTAATTTATAATTATTTTAATTACTCATTATCCAATTCAAACCTTCTGGAAAATTTTTAATTAATAAATTAGCACTCTTTCCTGCAACTCGTTGGGAGACGACCTGGGACTCATACTCCCAGTATTTTTAATTTTAATTTTTGTGACAACCCCTTTTAAATTGAGAAGGCGGATCTTAGTTGGTTAAGAACTGTACTTGCAACGCAATTCATTTATTAAATTTCTTAACTGGTCGATTTCCGCCACCATCATTGTTGCCAAAAAGAGTGATCAATTCCTTGATGCTCTGGTGTGGGAAATCGTGATTCACACTTTTCACAACTCCGCACAACTAACCAGCAAGTGCACTGGGTCGTCCAAGTAATAAACCTTACGTGAGTAAGGGTCGATCCCACGAAGATTGTCGGCTTGAAGCAAGCTAAGGTCATCTTGTAAATCTCAGTCATGGTTTTGAGGTTTTGATAATTAAAAGATAAATAAAACATAAAATAAAATAGAGATACTTATGTGATTCATTGGTGGGAATTTCAGATAAGCGTTTGGAGATGCTTTGTTGCTTCTGAACCTCTGCTTTCCTATTGCCTTCTTCCAATCATGCGTGCTCCCTTCCATGGCAAGCAGTATGATCCTCTCGGATGAAAAATACCAGGTACGATCTCTGCACGGCTAATCAACTGTCGGATTTCTCGTCTCGGATGAAAAATACCAAGTACAGCTACCGCACGGCTAATCATCTGTCGATTCCCGCTAGCGTCGGAATAGGACCCTCATCCTTTTGCACACTGTCACTGCGCCCAACATTCGCAAGTTTGAAGCTCGTCACAGTCATCCCTTCCCAGATCCTACTCGGAATACCACAGACAAGGTTTAGACTTTCCGGATCTCAGGAATGGCTGCCAATGGTTCTAGCCTATACCACGAAGATACTAATCTCACAGACTTGGTCCGTGTATTAGATACCCAAGAAATACGCACTCAAGCTATCGCCCAATGACTACGTTGAGCTCAGATAGAACGGAAGTGGTTGTCAGGCACGCGTTCATAGAATTGAGAATAATGATGAGTGTCACGGATCATATCATTCTCCAGATTGAAGTACGAGTGAGTATCTTAGAATAGAATCAAGCGTGATTGAATAAAAAATAGTAGTAATTGCATTAATTCATGAAGAACAGCAGAGCTCCACACCTTAATCTATGGGGTGTAGAAACTCCACCGTAGAAAATACATAAGTGAAAATAGTTTAGGCATGACCGAATGGCTAGCCTCCCAAATGTGAAGAATGGTCTCAGCTCCAAAGTATGAAAACTGGATCCAGATCTTTGAATACAATAGTAAAAAGTGCTATTTATACTAAACTAGTAACTTAGGTTTACAGAAAATGAGTAACTAAGTGCAGATAGTGCAGAAATCCACTTTTGGGGCCCACTTGGTGTGTGCTTGGGCTGAGCATTGAGCTTTACACGTGCATAGGCCATCCTTGGAGTTAAAAACCAGCTTGGGTGCCAGTTTGGGCACTTAACTCCAGTTCTGGTGCCAGTTTGGGCGTTTTACTCCAGAAAAGGGTCTTAGGTGGGCGTTTAGATGCTTGTTTGGGCCATCAAATCTCAGGCAAAGTACGGACTATTATATATTTCTGGAAAGCCTAAGATGTATACTTTCCAACGCAATTGAGAGCGCACCAATTGGGCTTCTGTAGCTCCAGAGAATCCATTTCGAGTGCAGGAGGGTCAGAATCCAATAGCATCTGCAGTCCTTTCTCAGCCTCTGAATCATATTTTTGCTCAGGTCCCTCAATTTAAGCCAGAAAATACCTGAAATCACAGAAAAATACACAAACTCATAGTAAAGTCCATAAATGTAATTTTTGCATAAAAACTAATAAAAATATAATAAAAAGTAATTAAAACATACTAAAAACTATGTAAAAACAATGCCAAAAAGGGTATAAATTATCCGCTCATCAAGCTCCTCCCATCTTTGATTGTTCCACCCTTGATGTACGTTGTCATTGTAGTTCCCATTTTCTACAACATAGTTGTAACCAAACTCATAGCCAAAAGGGTGACAATTCATAGTGACAAGAAAAAATAAAAACAAAAGCTAATAAGAAACAAAGAAAACTAAATCCTAAAACTAGCAAAAACTAGCAAACAAACCAAAAACCAAGCTATTTACAATATTGACATATATACAATAACCAATAACAAGCACACATTGCAATTCCCCGATAACGGCTCCAAAAACTTGAAAGAGCATAACCATCGGCTTAGAATGTCTTCTCGGTAAAAGAGAAATAACTTCGTTGCAAGTATAGTCCCAAATCGACAAATAATACTCAATCAAAGTTTAATTTTGGTTGTTACGAGTACAAACCAATAAAAATACCAAGAATATTAGATCTCGGGTCGTCTCTCAAAGAAATTGCAGTGAGGTATGCATATTATTAGTTATGGTATCCATGGGGTGGTTTGAAAATAAGGGGACAAGAAATTAAAAAGGCAACAAATATAAATCAAGCAACTAAGGAAAGCAATTACTAAAGAGAGACATTCATGGCAAGGATTGAGAATATAGGCTTTCTATCCTAGTCATTAATTATCATATAACAATTATTAACAAGAGCTAATCCTATTTAGTCATCTCCAACATAGGAAGAAGGTATAATGTTATCTTCACTTGAGAGAAAGTCAAATAAGAGTAGTTAATCTCAATCCAAAAGTCCTAATCAACTCACTAATTGAATTAGCAAGAGATTAGAGTCAATGGAAACAATATTAACTAACAACCCTAGATGACCAACATAAGTTGGGTATTAATGACTCAAGATTGCCCAATTTCTCATTCCAAGGCAAGAATGCTCAAAAACTACTCTAACATCCAACCAAACATTTTATCAAACATTTGGAAGGCATAAAAGGAAAGCATCATAAAATTGCAAGAAATTTAAATTCTACAACTACCCAATGCAAGAAAAGTAAGAATAACAACTCAATTAAACAATAAAGAAACATAAAACATGAAGTGCATTAATAGAAAATCCAAATCCAACAAGAGTTCATCAACATAAAAGCAACAAAATAAAGGGAATAACAAGTAAAACTAGAAGAGCAAAGATGTAGCAACAAGAAATTGAAGGAAAATGTAAATCAAAACAAGAATTAAACCCTAGATCTAAGATGAAATTAACCTAAAAACGCTAATTCTAGAGAAAAGAGGGAGGTTCTCTCTCTAGAAAACTACCCTACATGGTCCTAAGCTAATCTAATTGCTCTCCCTTTGACCCATCTTGAGTTCTGCATCAAATAGCCTCAGAAATGAGTTGAATTTGGGCCTGGAAAGCTCAGAAATCACCCCCAGCGAATTCACTTTAATGAGTTCACGTGATTAGCGTCACGCGTGCGCGTCGCTGGCAGATTCTCTCCTCACGCGTATGCATGGGTGACGCGTGCGTGCGGCTTGAATATCCTCTTCATCCATACGGGTGAGTGATGCGTGCGCGTGGCCTTGATTCCTCCAAATGCTCATTTCTTCATGAATTCTCCACTTTGCATGCTTTTCTCTTCACCTCTTCCATCCAATACTTTCCTTATGAATCTGAAATCACTCAACAAACATATCAAGGCATCGAATGGAATTAAAATGAATTAAATTTAGCTATTTTAAGGCCTAAAAAGCATGTTTTCACACTTAAGCACAAATTTAGAGAGAATTACAAAACCATGCTATTTCATTGAATAAATGTTAGATAAGTTGATAAAATCCCCTAAATTAAGCACAAGATAAACCACAAAATTGGGGTTTATCAAATAACTTTAGTACACAAAGCCCCTACAAACCATGATACCGAGGAGTCCATCTTGCCATACACCTAGTCCACTGAGCCCCCACATCTTCCCCGAAATGACTTAGATGGCAAAGATCCCTACTCAGTACACTCCTATATCGGTGCATCCATTGCTAAAGGGTCAAAAGCTCGACGAGAACGATGAGCAACGAGTCCAACAATGGGCTGTCAATGCATCATTGGGAAAAAAGCAGACCGTGGTGTTGTATGAAGGTAGGCCACATCTAGTACTACTCAGGGAGGACTGATAGGGCAGAAATTAGCCAATTAAGAATTTATGATAAGAACAGTATTGCAAGTACAGTTCTTAACCAACAAAAATCCGCTTATCAATTTAAAAGGGTTGTCACAAATTTAGAATAAAAATACTGGGAGTAGGAATCCCAGGTCGTCTCCCAACGAATTGACAAAAGAGTGCTATTTTATTAATCAGGAGTTTTCTGAGAAATTTTAAGAGTTGAAGAACAGGAATTTAAGTAATCGTAAATTAAAGCAGTATAAATTAAAAGAGGTTTTATATAATCAGAATAAAAAGCCTTGACCGAGGGAAGATTAATTGGAAGTTCTATCCTTGTTGGATTTTCCCAAGTGGAATAGCAAGAGGTTGTTGTTTTCACTTAGTTAACCCTTACTAAATAAAGGAAAGTCAAGTGATTGAGCTAACTCTTATTTGCAAGTCCTAATCCTCTCCTTATGGAAGGATTAGCGTTAGTAAATAGAGAATTAGCCAACGACTTCCAATTGAACTAATCACTTGAGTATTCCAACTCAAGGGTCTCCTTTTAATCAACCCCCAAGTCAAGTTAGGAGTCTACTTCATTGACATGAATGTAACTTTCATAAATGATAAAAAGGAATAAGAAGAAGACATGATAAATTAAATAAAATAATAACTGAAAATTAATTAAAGGTAAAAATAGTTCTTTGCATTAATAAACCCCAAAATGCAACATCCTTATCTGAATAGGGTTAATAGGCAATAAAAAAAGTAAAGAAAAAAGGAAACAAACTAGAATAATAGCAACTTCAACGAAGGTAATGACTCTTCTCAATATCCAAAGCAAAAGCATCAAAAGCATAAAAACTAGAACTATGAATGTGAAGAAAAACCTAGAGGAAGAGTGATTTCTCTCTAAGATTCCAATCTAAAACTAAAAACTATGCGAATGAGAATGTGTGTTGAGTCTCTGTTTGTTCCCTGGCTCTAGTCTGTGTTTCTGGGCCAAAAACTGGGTCTAAACTTGGCCCAAAATCGCCCTCAGCATTTTCTGCGATTTCTGCAGGTAGCGCATGTCACGCGTACGCGTCAGTCACGCGTACGCATCGCTGGTCATTTTCGCGTATCACGCATACACGTCAGACACGTGCACGCGTGAGCCATGCGTGCGCCGTGCGCGTCACTTCTCGCTGGTTATCTTCTTTGTTTTTTGTGCTCCTTCCATTTTTTGCAAGCTTCCTCTCCATCCTCTAAGACATTCCTGCCCTATAAATCCTGAAAACACTTAACGCACAGATCACGGCATCGAATGGTATAAAGGGGAGTTAAAAATATACAATTTAAAGGCTCAGAAAGCAAGTTTTCAATCATATAACAAAATTGGAAAGGAATTGTAAAATCATGCAAATTGTATGAATAAGTGTGCAAAGACTTGATAAAACCACTCAATTGAGCACAAGATAAACCATAAAATAGTGGTTTATCAATCTCCCCACACTTAAACATTAGCATGTCCTCATGCCAAGCTCAAGGAGATACAAAGAATGAATGGGGAAAGTAAGACTCATGAGATGCAACCTATGAATGCAACTATATGCTAAGATCATTCTGTCTACTTGGTCAAAAGTAAATAAGCTCTTCAAGACAAAAATAAAACAGATTCCACTTATTCAAATCATACAATAAAAGACGAGTAAACTTGTAAGAAGATAGCTCATGAAAGCAGGGAACGTAGAACCAAGCATTGAACCCTCACTAGTAGTGTATATGCACTCTAATCGCTCAAGTGTCTAGGGTTAATTCACTCTACTCTTCTCTAGTCATGCTTTCTAGACTTTGTTCTTCATCTAACCAATCAACAAAAATTTAGTATACCAATGCAAACATCATGAGGTCTTTTCAAGGTTGTAATGGGGCTAAGGTGAAGGTGAGGATATATGTATGGCCAAGTGAGCTGTAATATGAATCTTTGACTAACCTAAACTCTCACCTAACACACACACTCTATGTAACTCTAAATTCATGCCTAGCTACCCATAATTCCCATTTTTGCATCACATACTCGTGTACCCAATATTTCTTTAGTTTCACCACATGTGCATCGATCTTTTATTGAACTTAGCATTGGGGTAATTTTGTCCCCTTATTTATTTATTTATTTATATTGTAATGTATCATTTTTATTTTTATTTTTTTATTTTTTATTTTTTTTTTTTTTTGTGAATCATAAAAGCAAACATAACATATCAATGCACATGAGTTTTTAATTTTTCTGGTCTCACATGAGTATGCACCCAAATTCCTAATACTTTTGTCAACAAAACACAGCACACTTTCATCACCCCAAGTTCCCACAGTTCCCCACACTTAATCAATACACACTCTCTAACTTAAGCTAATCAAAGATTCAGTTGAGGTAATTAATTATTTTTCCACTTAAGGCTAGTGATGTGGTAAAATATAGAACAAATGGGGATTGAAAGGCTCAAGGTGGCTAACAAAGGTTATGAAAAGGGTAGGCTATTTGGGATAAGTGAGCTAATAACGAATGATGGCCTCAATCATATTCAAGCATGTAAATACACTAAACAATGGACATATAGAATGGAACAAAGTATAGATTGCAGTCATAGAGAAGAAAACACACAAGAATAAAATATTATGGTTAAATAATGTAACCATGTAATTAAGCTCAAATCTTACAGGTTGTGTGTTCTTAGCTATACTTCATGTTCCAATTTACAGTCTTCAAATAAGTTTAACACAATTTTTCAATTTAAATTAGTGGAATGCTATAAAAAGGGTCTTGAAATGAAACTCATTACTTTAACCAAGCAAAACATACATGCAAACAATTATTATCAAGCAATCTATCCTATCTAACAAAGGAAAAAGAGTTAAATGTTGGAGTTAAGAGAGAGAAGTTACCTCCGGAAGTCAAGGACTAACCTCCCCACACTTAAGGTTCGGCACTGTCCTCCGTGCCATCAGTAAGGAGCAAGGGAGGGCTGGAAGCGTCGCCTCCAGTGTCTGGTTCGCCTTGGCTTCCTGTGCTACTGGATAAAGGGGAGTCCGGGGTGTCCTTTGGTTATGGGGGTGGGTGTGTACCAACTATGAGGTCCTTCAAATAGTTGTATCGTCGCTTGTTATGGCGCTCCATTTGCTCCATCTGCCGGTCTTGCCGGTCGAACCTCTCAAGGATCTGAAGGAACATCTGATGGATGGATGGTGCTTGTGGTGTGGATGATAGTGGAGTAGAAGTAGGAGGAGTATCCAAAGTTGGGCCTGCAGGCCGGCTCACAGAGAGAACTAGTGGCCTGATGTACTTCCCATTCGGGACATACTGGTCGGCTCTAGGGATCATGACCTTCGTGTCTCCTGCCCAATAGGACACACCTACTGCAGAGACTAAATCTGAAATCAAGGTGGGAAAAGGCAGGTTACCCGCTATCTGTACGTGTCCCATGGCTTGCTGAATGTGTCGGGGCAGGTTGAGGGGTTGCTCTGTCAGGATGCACCAGATGAGGACAGCCATGTCTGCTGTGAAGGTCGACTCGTGAATGCTCGGAAAGACATAGTGGGACATAATTTGTGCCCACACGCAAGCCTCCAGGGTGAGTGACTTGGCTGAGATGCTCTTGGGTTTTGAACGATGCTGTCCGTAGATCCACTTGCTGCCAGGTTGGGCTATAACTCCAAGGATGCTATCCCAGCTGAACTGAAACATCTGGCGCTTACGAGATGCTTCTTGATATGCATCCCATCCCTCTGGACTAGGTGGAAGGTCCAGTGCTCTCTGTATGGCACTCTCAGAGACAGGGACCTGATGCTGACGAACATAGACAGTCTGCAGAGTAGACGAGTGAAAGTTTGAGTAGAATTCAACTACCCATGATAAGTTGGCCTCTCGCGACTGCCTCCTCAAAAATCCCAACTGTCTCCTCTCAATTCGGGCTCCACAAAATCAACAAAATGTGTTGGGACAATGCTCATTGTTGTAGTTCCTCTCGGCTAGGATGGGGAACATCTGTTCGCAATAACGGTTAGCAAACCATGTGGAGTCTCGGGCGGAAAAATCTTTCTCTGATTCATCAACCTTAATGATCCTCTTCACTCGCGTTGTTGGTGGCTTTACACTAGTAGATGGAAGTGCTTTTTTCTAATGTTCTCTTGGTTCCTCTCCTTGCTAGTGTCTTGTCAGTGGCTTTCTCTTTTTCTTTCTTGGTACCCATGTCTAAAGAAGAAAAAAAAAGAAGAATATTAAAGATAGATTACTAAAGAACCGGAAGGGAGAAAAGTCCAAGTGATAATGAATGCCAAAGGAAAGATGTTAGCTTAAATACATGGTAGCTACATCATGTAGGTAAGACATCAATGAAGATCAAGAGGGCAATTCATAATAAATAGATGCAAGAGTGTTTATGGCATGCAGAAACAAGCATGAGAATCATAGCTCAAGCATCAAGTAGTAAATGTACCAAATTAAAGAGCATGCGTAATGATGACAATTGTGAATAATAATCCCAAATACATGTGAAGTACAAATGTTGTGAAAAAAAGGCATTCAAGTAAAAGGGTAAAACAAAATAGAGTTCAAGATGCCATAGGCCTTTTCACAAATACTTGGTAAGCAAGTTAAAGTAGGAATGAAAATAATATAATCCAAATGTGTATGAGAGCCAAATTAAAATATCAATTGTCAAATCACTCCTCATAATATCCACAAGCTTCATTATAGTAAGGTAATACCCAAATAAAACTCTAATACTAACATAAGAATGCAAGAAAAAGAAAAGAAAAAGAAACCATAAATAATTAAGTTAAAAGAAAAATAGAGAAGAAAGAAACATAAATAGATGCTATAATGAAAGAGTACATGGGAGGGAGAAAAGAAACATGATGAAGATGATGAAGAGGGAAAGAAGAAGGTAAGAGATATGAAGAAAGAATAAGGAAGAAAGAAAGAAATAAGAGATAATGAGGATTGAAAAGAGTTAATATTGGGGGAGAGGGAGAATTAGAATCAGGCACTGAGGTGGTTTAAGTGTGTGTCGCATGCGACGCGTACGCGTGGGTCGCGCAATTCCCAAGCAACGCATAAGCGTCAGGGACGCGTACGCGTGATATGGGTTGTGCAATTGGCGCGAAGGCAACCCTGCGCATGCACAACTCTCTGTTTGATACGCACGAGAGCAAAAAATGCATATGACGCGTGCGCGTCAAAGATGCGCACGCGTGGATGGCCATTGTGAGAAAACGACACGCACGCGTCAGGGACGCGTACGCGTAGGGGGCTTGTGCTCCCAGCATAGTTCCAGCCCCACACCATCATAACTCTCTGGTCATACACCCATTTACGCCGATTTGCAGGGTCACGCGTACGCGTGGGGGACGCGTACGCGTGGACTGGTGAAAACGCAAGCGACGCGTACGTGTGAGGGACGTGTACGCGTGGACTTGCTTGTGCGCAAGGTACGCCTCCAGCACCACTCCTGCCCAACTCTCTGTTCAATTTTTATTTTTCACGCACACACATATGACGCGTACGCGTCAGCGACGCTTGCGCGTCGTGTGCTTTTTTTTATGCAGAACGCAAAATGCAGCATGCAGATGAATATGCAAAAATTATGAATGACTACTGCGAAAATTAAAATAAAATAGACTTAGAATGAGAAGAAACGATCATACCATGGTGGGTTGTCTCCCACTAGCACTTTGCTTTTACATTCTTAAGTTGGACGGTCCATAAGGTCAGTCTGCTTCTGTTGGTGGGTCCTCCAAGAAAAGGACCTCTAGCTCTTTATTTTCCTTCATCTTCTCACCATGATAAAGCATTAAGCGATGTCCATTGACCTTGATGAATTTGGAACTTGAAGGATGACTCAGATGGAAGACTCCGTATGGCTCTGCCTTCTCTACTCTGTAGGGGCCTTCCCATCTGGATCTCAGCTTTCCTGGCATGAGTCTCAGTCTTGAGTTGTAAAGGAGAACTAGCTCCCCGGGTCTGAAATGTCTTTTTTTGATATGCTTGTCATGCACAGCCTTCACCTTCTCCTTATATAGTCTAGAGTTGTTATATGTCTCGAGTCGAAGGGTCTCCAATTCTGCTAGTTGCAGCTTCCTTTCAGCACCAGCCTTCTCAAATCCCTTGTTTCATTCTCTTACAGCCCAAAAAGCCTTGTGTTCCACCTCCACTGGGAGGTGACAAGCCTTTCCGTACACTAAGCGGAAGAGGTTCATTCCTATGGGTGTCTTGTATGCTGTCCAATAAGCCCAAAGCGCATCTACAAGTCTGGTGCTCCAGTCCTTCCTATGAGGCTTGACTATCTTCTCCAGTATGTGCTTTATCTCTCTGTTAGACACCTCGGCTTGCCCATTGGTCTGGGGATGGTAGGCTGTTGCTACTTTGTGAACAATTCCATGCTTCTTTAGTAGACCTGCTAATCTCCTGTTACAAAAGTGAGTGCCTTGATCACTCACGATTGCTCGTGGTGATCCAAAGCGACAGATAATATGGTTTCTAACAAAGGAAACAACAGTGTTAGCATCATCAGTGTGGGTAGGAATTGCTTTCACCCACTTAGAAACATAATCTACAGCTAACAATATATATAAGAAACCACTAGAGTTTGGGAATGGACTCATGAAGTCAATGCTCCAGACATAAAAAATTTCACAGAATAGCATAAGCTGTTGGGGCATCTCATCCCTCTTAGATATATTTCTAAACCTTTGGCATGGGGAACAAGATTTACAGAAGGCAGTAGCATCTTTAAAAAGAGTGGGCCACCAGAATCCACAGTCTAGAATTTTTCTAGCTGTTCTTTGAGGGCCAAAATGTCCACCACTCTCAGAGGAGTGGCAGGCCTCTAAAATGGACTGGAATTCTGATTGAGGCACACACCTTCTAATTATCTGGTCAGCACCATACCTCCATAAATATGGGTCATCCCATATATAATATTTGGACTCGCTTTTCAGCTTGTCCCTTTGATGCTTAGTAAAATTAGGAGGGAAAATGTGACTAACTAGATAATTAGCTATAGGAGCATACCAAGGGACTACTTCAGATATTGTGTGCAAGCTATCTAATGGAAAAGCATCATTGATAGGAGTAGAGTTATCCTTAATGTACTCAAGGTGACTCAAGTGGCCTGCCACTAAATTCTGGGAACCACTCCTATCCTTAATTTCTAAATCAAATTCTTGCAGCAGCAATATCCAACGTATTAGCCTTAGTTTGGACTCTTTTTTAGCTAATAAATATTTTAGAGCTGCATGGTCTGAGTACACTACCACCTTGGTACCAAGTAAATAGGCTCAGAATTTATCCAGAGCAAAAACAATAGCCAGAAGCTCTTTTTCAGTGGTAGTGTAATTAGACTGAGCAGCATCTAAGGTCTTAGAAGCATAAGCAATTACGAAATGATCCTTACCTTCGCACTGAGCCAGCACCACTCCTACTGCATGGTTGGAGGCGTCAAACATAATCTCAAAAGGCTGGCTCCAATTTGGTCCTCTCACAATCGAAGCTTGAGTTAAGGCAATCTTCAGCTTATCAAATGCAATCATGCAGTCCTCACTCAGCTCGAACTCAACATCCTTCTGTAGCAGTCTGGATAAAGGCAACGCTACCTTACTAAAGTCCTTGATAAATCTCCGGTAGAAACCTGCATTACCAAGGAATGAACGGACTTTCCTCACGGAGGAGGGGTAAGGTAAACTAGAAGTCACATCTACCTTTGCTGGATCTACAGAAATCCCAGTATTAGAAACAACATGTCCTAGAACAATACCCTGTTTAACCATAAAATGACACTTTTCAAAATTCAATACTAGGTTTGAACTAACACACCTGTCTAATACTCTAGCTAAACTATCCAATCAAAGGTTAAATAAATCACCATATATGCTAAAATCATCCATGAAAACTTCCATACAGCTCTCAATAAAATCAGAGAAAATGCTCATCATGCACCTTTGAAAAGTAGCCGGTGCATTACACAAGCCAAAAGGCATCCTTTTGTATGCATACGTTCCAAAGGGACATGTAAAAGTAGTCTTCTTCTAATCTTCGGGAGCTATATGAATTTGAAAATAGCCTATATAACTATCTAAAAAGCAGTAATGTGATTTACCTGACAGGCGATCAAGCATCTGATCAATGAATGGCAGGGGGTAATGATCCTTGCGGGTAGCCTGGTTGAGGCGCCTGTAATCAATGCAAACTCTCCATGAATTTTGCACTCTAGTTGCCATGAGCTCTCCATGCTCATTCTTCACTGTTGTGACTCCAGACTTCTAGGGCACCACTTGTACTGGATTGATCCATTCACTGTCTGAGATGGGGTAGATGATATCAGCTTCAAGCAGTCTGGTCACTTCCTTCTTAACAACTTCTAAGATGGTAGGATTCAACCGCCTTTGAGGTTGATGGACAGGTCTCGCTCCCTCTTCTAAAAATATCCTGTGCTCACAAACTTGAGGGCTGATGCCTACTATATCCGCCAAACTCCACCCAATTGCTTTTTTGTGTCTTCTCAGCACACTAAGCAGCTGCTCCTCCTGTTGGGAAGTGAGTTCCCTTGCAATTATAACTGGGAGCTTCTGATGATCCTCAAGGTAAGCATACTTGAGGTAGGGTGGAAGGGGCTTTAACTCCATTTTCTGCTCATGGCTAGACACTTGATCTTCTGAAGCTAGTGAAGGTAGTAGTGTGTCTTCATCTTGTTCAGGGGACTTCCCCACACTTACACCCTGCTCTATGTGCCTCTCTTCTACTTCTTCTTGGTGAACTGCAGCTACAATTTCATCTATGATATTGCACTGGAAGATGAAATGATCTTCTGAAGGATGCTTCATGGCTTCATCCAAGTTGAAGCTCACTGCTCTACCATCTATCTCAAAGGAGTAAGTTCCTGAGAATGCATCTAACTTGAACTTTGAAGTCTTTAGAAATTGCCTTCCAAGCAGGATGGATGATGGTCTTCCTGAGTCATTAGGGGACATCTCCAAAATATAGAAGTCAATAGAAAATGTGAGCCCCTTAATGCTCACCAGCACGTCCTCAGCAATTCCAACCACTGTGATTATGTTTTATCTGCCAAAACAAAATGAGTTGCCGACCTTTTTAAGGGAGGGAGCCTCAAAGCATCATATACAGACAATGACATAATGCTAACACATGCACCTAAGTCACACATGCAGTCAGAAAATGTTACACCCCCAATGGTACACGTAACCATACATGGCCCTGGATCCTCACATTTTTCTGGTATGGCACCCATTAAAGTAGATATAGAGCTACCTAAGGGAATAGTCTCTAGATCCTGTATTCTATCCTTATGCATGCATAAATCTTTTGGAAATTTTGCATATTTAGGTACCTGGCTAATGGCATCAAAAAGTGGAATGGTTACCTCAACCTTTTTGAAGATCTCCACCATCTTTGGGTCGAGCTCCATCTGCTTTCTGGACTTCCTAGCAAGGTGTGGAAAGGGGATAGGGATGGCGTCACTTGTAGCTTCAGCCTCCTTTGGTGCACTATTCTCTGGTTGAGCTGCTTCTTCTTCAACCATGTCTTTTACTTCTTCCTCCTCTTCAGCATCTTCTACCTCAACAACATCTTCAACTTGAATGTTCTCCTTTGAGCTTGGCTCCTCATGGTTCCTCTCTTGCAGTGTGGTCCCGGACCTCAAAGTAATGGCATTGATGCCACCTTTGGGGTTGGGTAAGGGTTGAGAAGGAATTGCACTGGAGCTTGAAGGTTGATTGTTTGAGGCAATTAGTGAATCCATCCGGGAGATGAGAGCTTGTATGGTGGAGTTAAGACCATTTATGGAAGAGTTAATTGAATTCTGAATGTCTTGGTGTCCTTGCGTCATAGTGCGAAGCATCTCATCATTAGAAGAAGAAGGGGGGTAAGTGATTTGAGGGGCTTGCTGTTGGCTGTTCTGAGGTGATTGGGACTGCCTTTGGTGAGGTACTCTGTAAGGCTGGTTTTGGTTCTACTGTCTGTTGTTGTTGTTCCACCTCTGATTTCTGTTGTTGTCTCTGCCTCCTCTGTTGAATTTGTCCCTCCATCCTTGGTTGGAATTATCTCTCCATTCCTAGTTGGAGTTGCCTTGCCAACCTTGATTGTAGTTTCCACCTTGGTTGTAATTGCTGCCTTGTTGATTGTATCCTTGATTCGGGCGGTCATAGAAATTATGAGTAGCTGCCAAGGTGTTGTCTTCTTGTTGGAGCTGCAGACACTCATCAGTGTAATGAGTATAATCGGCACATATTCCGCATACTCTTTGAGGAACCAACTGTTGACTCTGTTGTGGTGGGGGAGGCTGAGGTTGTTGTTGATTCAGCTGTAGCTACTTCAGTATGTTGGTCATCTCTCCCAGAGCCTGAGTGAGAGCAGCAGTCTCACTGCTAGAGGAAACCTTCGTAACAGCCTTGGGATGGTTGTTCCTGTGCCTGACATTCCGGGTAGATTCAGCTAGATCGGTGATCAGTTGCCACGCTTCTGTCGCCATCTTGTACTTCTTCAGAGAGCCATTACTTGCAGCATCTAATGTAGTCTTATCCTGAGACTTCATCTCTTGTGTGAAGTAGCTGGTCAATCTTGTGGTGGGGGCATGAGTCTAGAAGATTCCTGAAGCGTTCCCAGTATTCATAAAGGGTCTCTGACTCGCCTTGGATAATGCAGGAAATCTCTTTCCTCAGTCTGTCTGTAACTTTAGCTGGGAAGTATTTGACCAAGAACTCCCTTCTGAGCAGATCCCAATTGGTAACGACTGCTTCAGGTTGAGGGTAAAACCACTCCCTTGTCTTTCCCTCAAGAGAAAATGGGAAGGCAGACAGCAAAATAGTAGTTTCATCTGCACCATGACGCCTAACAGTTGAGTAGGCTGTCTGAAAATTTCTGAGGTGCTTGATAGGCTTCTGAGCAGGTAAGCCATGAAACTTGGGTATTAGGTTGATTAACGCAGTTTTCAGTTCAAAATCTGGAGCCAGATTTGGGTGACGCGCTTGATACGGTTGCAGTGTAAAGTCTGGAGTGCTTGCTTCCTGGAGAGTAATCCTTCTGAGCTCCACCATATTACCTGCACATAAATCAACAGAATCAGTAGAAAATGAGCTTGTTTCTTCCTCAGATGGCGCTTTAGATTCGCTCTCAGATAAGACTGGTGAATTGGTAGTAACCACTTCACCACCCTCAGAGGCCAACCGACGCCGAGCTTGTCTAATACGTGAAATAGTTCTTTCAATTTCAGAATCAAACGCGGCTAAGCTCGGATCAGGCAGCGAACGCGTCATTCAATGAAAGAAACATACAGCTCATGGTAATAAAATAAAATAAAATATGTAAAAATTAAAAAATTAAAAATATTTACACCAACTAATAATTTAGCATGCTATTGCAACTCCCTGGCAACGGCGCCAAAAATTGATGGGGTAAAAATTAGCCAATTAAGAATTTATGATAAGAACAGCATTGCAAGTATAGTTCTTAACCAACAAAAATCCGCTTATCAATTTAGAAGGGTTGTCACAAATTTAGAATAAAAATACTAGGAGTAGAAATCTCAGGTCGTCTCCCAACGAATTGACAAAAGAGTGCTATTTTATTAATCAGAAGTTTTCTGAGAAATTTTAAGAGTTGAAGAACAAGAATTTAAGTAATCATAAATTAAAGCAGTATAAATTAAAAGAGGTTTTATATAATCAGAATAAAAAGCCTTGACCGGGGGAAGATTAATTGGAAGTTCTATCCTTGTTGGATTTTCCCAAGTAGAATAGCAAGAGGTTGTTGTTTTCACTTAGTTAACCCTTACTAAATAAAGGAAAGTCAAGTGATTGAGCTAACTCTTATTCGCAAGTCATAATCCTCTCCTTATGGAAGGATTAGCGTTAGTAAATAGAGAATTAGCCAACGACTTCCAATTGAACTAATCACTTGAGTATTCCAACTCAAGGGTCTCATTTTAATCAACCCCCAAGTCAAGTTGGGAGTCTACTCCATTGACATGAATGTAACTTTCATAAATGATAAAAAGGAATAAGAAGAAGACATGATAAATTAAAATAAATAATAACTGAAATTAATTAAAGGTAAAAATAGTTCTTTGCATTAATAAACCCCAAAATGCAACATCCTTATCTGAACAGGGTTAATAGGCAATAAAAAAAGTAAAGGAATAAGGAAACAAACTAGAATAATAGCAACTTGGTGCACGAATTGTGAATCACACTTTTCACAACTCGTACCACTAACCAGCAAGTGCACTGGGTCATCCAAGTAATACCTTACGTGAGTAAGGGTCGAATCCCACGGAGATTGTTACATCCCCTCCTCTTGTGAAAATGGTCCAAATGCTCTGTCACAGCACGGCTAATCATCTGAGGTTCCCGATCATGTTGGAATAGGATTCACCCTCCTTTTGCGTCTATCACTACGCCCAGTACTCGCGAGTTTGAAGCTCGTCTCAGTCATTCAATCCCTGAATCCTACTCGGAATACCACAGACAAGGTTTAGACTTTCCGGATTCTCATGAATGCCGCCATCAATCTAGCTTATACCACGGAGATCCTGATTAAAGAATCTAAGAGATATTCATTCAATCTGATGTAGAACGGAGGTGATTGTCAGACACACGTTCGTGGATTGAGAAATGTGATGAGTGTCACTGATTATCACCTTCTCCATAGTTAGGCGCGAATGGATATCTTAGATAGGAACACGCATGTTTGAATAGAAAACAAAAATACTTGCATTAATTCATTGAGACACAGCAGAGCTCCTCACCCCCAACAATGGAGTTTAGAGACTCATGCCGTCAAAGAGTACAAAGTTCAAGTCTAAAATGTCATGAGATACAAAGTAAGTCTCTAAAAGTTGTTTAAATACTAAACTAGTAGCCTAGGTTTACAAAAAATGAGTAAACTATGATGGGTGGTGCAGAGATCCACTTCTGGGGCCCACTTGGTGTGTGCTGGGGCTGAGACTTAAACAATTCACGTGCATAGGCTGTTTTGGGCGTTCAACGCCAGGTTTGGATCCATTTCTGGCGTTGAACTCCAACTTTTAATCCTTTTCTGGCGCTGGACGCCGGAATTGGGCAGAGAACTGGCGTTGAACGCCAGTTTACGTCATCTATCCTTGAGCAAAGTATAGACTATTATATATTTCTGGAAAGCCCTAGATGTTCACTTTCCAACGCAATTGAAAGCGCACCATTTTGAGTTTTGTAGCTCCAGAAAATTCACTTTGAGTGCAGGGAGGTCAGAATCCAACAGCATCAGCAGTCCTTTTTCAGCCTGAATCAGATTTTTGCTCAGCTCCCTCAATTTCAGCCAGAAAAATACCTGAAATTACAGAAAAACACACAACTCATAGTAAAGTCCAGAAATATGAATTTTTCCTAAAAAATAATGGAAATAGACTAAAAACTAACTAGAATATACTAAAAACTATATGAAATTAACCCCAAAAAGCGTATAAAATATCCGCTCATCACAACACCAAACTTAAACTGTTGCTTGTCCTCAAGCAACTAGACAAATAAAATAGAAGACTAATAGGTTGAGAAGCAATAATATCTCAGAGTTTTTGAGTGAAGCTCAGATTCTAATTAGATGAGCGGGACTAGTAGCTTTTTGCTTCCGAACAGTTTTGGCATCTCACTTTATCCATTGAAGCTCAGAGTGATTGGCATCTATAGGAACTTAGAATTCAGATAGTGTTATTGATTCTCCTATTTCAGTATGATGATTCTTGAACACAGCTATTTCATGAGTCTTGGCCGTGGCCCTAAGCACTTTGTTTTCCAGCATTACCACCGGATACATAAATGCCACAGACACATAAATGGGTGAACCTTTTAGATTGTGACTCAGCTTTGCTAAAGTCCCCAATTAGAGGTGTCCAGAGTTCTTAAGCACACTCTTCTTTCTGCTTTGGACCTTGACTTTAACCGCTCAGTCTCAAGTTTTCACTTGACACCTTCACGCCACAAGCACATGGTTAGGGACAGCTCAGTTTAGCCGCTTAGGTCAGGATTTTATTCCCTTAGGCCCTCCTATCCATTGATGCTCAAAGCCTTGGGATCCTTTTTATTACCCTTGCCTTTTGGTTTTAAGGGCTATTGAATTTTTTTTTTTTTTGTTGCTTTTTCTTGCTTCAAGAATCATTTTTATGATTTTTCAGATTATCAATAACATGTCTCATGTTCATCATTCTTTCAAGAGCCAACATATTTAACAGTCTTAAACAACAAATTCAAAAGACATATGCACTGTTCAAGCATTCATTTAGAAGACAAAAAGTATTGTCACCACATGTAACTAATTAGATTTTCTCTTATTAAAACTCGAAATTTTATTGCCTCTTATTCAAAAGATCTACTATTTTATTCATATTTGCTGATGATGAGAAAAATAAACTATGGCTTAATTGGAGATAAAATCAAAATAGATACTAATTACTACTATATGACTCCTAAGGTGAACTTCTCTAATGACACTATCACAGAGTTAAAGCAGAAATTGGAATTTAACAACCTTTGTTCTGGGAAATGGGTGTTCCTCTGATCCGTGGGGTGCTTGATTCTTCAAGAGATAACTTCTGGCGCTTCAATTCCCTTAAGTCACGCCCTTGCTCCTCTTGTTCTTTAAACATATAGGTCAGCATTTGACTGTGTTCCTTCTGTTCTTTTATTATTTGTTCCATAGCTTCCCGTATCTTGGTGACAGACGTCTCAAGATACTCCCAGTATTCAGATTGAGGGATTTCTGGGAGAAATTCCTGTGTTTTCTTCTTGGTGGGATCATCCTGTGCTTGTTGTTTTTCCATTGATGCTTTGGTGATTGGTTTCTCAACTGAGATATACTCAGTTATTCCCATCCTTACCCCGGCGTCCTTGCGGAGCAGAGAAATCACGCTTGGATAAGCCAACCTGGCCTCTTTAGAATTTTTGTTAGCAATTTTGTGGAATTCAGCTGAGATCAGCTGATGAACTTCCACTTCTTTTCCCATCATGATGCAATGGATCATCACTGCTCTTTTAACTGTGACTTCAGAACGGTTGCTAGTAGGCAGCAGAGAATGCCCAATGAAGTCCAGCCATCCTCTGGCGACTGGTTTGAGATCCTCTCTCTTGAGTTGATTTGGGACACCCTTTGTGTTGGTGGTCCACCTGGCTCCAGGTACATATGTCCTCTAGAATCTTATCTAGGCCCTTGTCTGTTCTCATCATTCTCCTGTTGAAGGAGTCTGGATCATCTTTCAGCTGAGGTAGCTTTAAGATCTCTCTGATCTTGTGAGGGATGGTATGAACAATCTTTTCTCTGACCATGGTCCGATATTCATAGAAAGCAGTTCCAGATAGTTTCTGCTTGTCAGTCTGCCACATATTAGCATAGAACTCCTGGACCATATTCCTTCCCACTTTCGTTTCAGGATTAGCTGGGACTTCCCAGTTCCTGATTCGAATTTGCTCTTGGATCTCTGGATATTCATCTTCTTTCAGATCGAATCTAACTTCCGGGATCACTGATCTCAGACCCATTATTTTGTTATAATGGTCTGAATGTTCTTTAGATAAGAACTTCCCTTGATTCCAAAGTGGTTTTGGAACGCTCTCTTTCTTGCCTCTTGGAGTGGGTTGTTTTTCTTTAGGAGCCATGATCTTAGTGATCGCGGATAAACACACCAAACTTAGAGGTTTGCTTGTCCTCAAGCAAAAGAAAAGAAAGGAGAGGGATAGAAGGAGAGCTAGGTGCAATTGTTGATGGAAGGGGAGAGAGGCCGAACCCAAATTTAAAGAGAGGGAGGGTGGGTTTTCGAAAAAAAAAAGATAAAGATATGATAAAAAAGATTGATTTGGAAAAGATAAGATAGAAGATATGATAAGAGAGGATATAGTTTAAAATTGAAAAGATATGAAAGATTTTTAAAAAAGATAGATCTAGATTTTGAAAAAGATAAAGTGGAGATTTTGAAAAAGATATTGATGAGTTGAAAAGATAGATTTGTTTTTTTAAAAAAAGATTTGAAAAGAGTTGGATTGAATTTGCAAAGAGGGTTTGTGCTTATGAATTAAGATATATTTGATATTTTTAAGGTAGGGTTTTTAGAAATTAGGGATTTTAAAAATCAGGGTTCTTAACATGTTTATGCAAGAAATCATGAAGTGAAGTATGAAAATCAAGATTAGAATGAAAAAATATGAAGAAAAATGAGTTTGCCTCCTCCCCATCATCCTGGCATTTGAACGCCCAAACACTGCCTGTTTTGGGCGTTCAACGCCCAAATGCTGTTCTCCTGGGCGTTCAACGCCCAGTTGTTGCCCTTTTCTGGCGTTGAACGCCAGATTGCTATCCTTACTGGCGTTCAGCGCCCACTGGCTGCCCCTTTTGGGCGCTGAACGCCCAAAATGGGCTCTTACTGGCGTTTTCTTGCCAGTGAGCTCTTTTTCTCTGTTTTGTGTGCGGATTCCTTCTGTAACCCTGTGAACTTATGCAATTGATTCTTTACCTTGTTATCAATGAACTCTATATAAACAAATAAAAATAAAAATAGAAATGGGGCAAAATGCTTGGAGGATTGATGCCCCATGGCTGGGTTGCCTCCCAGCAAGCGCTTCTTAATTGTCTTTTTTCTCCTGCTAATTTGGCATCAAAGTTTAGGAATCTGGTTGCCCAGTAGGCTTTATGTTCCAGTTCCACGGGCAGGTGACATGCCTTACCATACACAAGTTGGTATGGAGAGGTCCCTATAGGGGTCTTGAATGCTGTTCTATAAGCCCACAGAGCATCATCCAAGCTCCGTGCCCAATCCTTTCTACGGGTACTTACTGTCCGTTCTAGGATTCTCTTTAATTCTCTGTTAGAGGCTTCAGCTTGTGGATGATATGGAGTAGCCACCTTATGGCGAATTCCATACCGAACCATGGCAGAGTAAAGCTGTTTATTGCAGAAGTGACTGCCCCCAATCACTGATTAGTACTCTAGGGACACCAAACCTGCTAAAGATATATTTTTGGAGGAACTTCAGCACTGTTTTAGTATCATTGGTGGGTGTGGCAATGGCCTCAACCCATTTTGATACATAGTCAACTGCCACCAGAATATAAGTGTTTGAGTATGATGGTGGGAAAGGACCCATGAAGTCAATTCCCCATATGTCAAACAACTCAATTTCCAAGATTTCTTGTTGAGGCATGGCGTAACCATGAGGCAGATTACCAGCTCTTTGGCAACTGTCACAGTTACGTACAAACTCTCGGGAATCTTTATAGAGTGTGGGCCAATAGAAGCCACATTGGAGGACCTTGGTGGCTGTTCGCTCACCTCCGAAATGGCCTCCATATTGAGATCCATGGCAATGCCACAGGATCCTCTGTGCTTCTTCTCTAGGCACACACCTACGGATTATTCCGTCTGCACATCTCTTAAAGAGATAAGGTTCATCCCACAAGTAGTACTTTGCATCAGTAATTAATTTCTTCTTTTGTATCCTGTTGTACTCCTTGGGTATGAACCTTGCAGCTTTATAGTTTGCAATATCGGCAAACCATGGTGTTTCCTGAATGGCAAATAAATGCTCATCCGAAAAAGTCTCAGAGATCTCAAGAGAGGGGAGGGGCGTCACTTCTACTAGCTCTATCCGGGATAGATGATCAGCCATGATGAGCGGATATTTTATACGCTTTTTGGGGTTAATTTCATATAGTTTTTAGGATGTTTTAGTTAGTTTTTAGTCTAATTCTTTTAGTTTTTAGGAAAAATTCATATTTCTGGACTTTACTATGAGTTGTGTGTTTTTTTGTAATTTCAGGTATTTTTCTGGCTGAAATTGAGGAAGCTGAGCAAAAATCTGATTCAGGCTGAAAAAGGACTACTGATGCTGTTGGATTCTGACCTCCCTGCACTCAAAGTAGATTTTCTGGAGCTACAGAACTCGAAAAGGCGTGCTTCCAATTGCGTTTGAAAGTAGACATCCAGGGCTTTCCAGCAATATATAATAGTCCATACTTTGCACAAGGATAGACGACGTAAACTGGCGTTCAACGCCAGTTCTCTGCCCAATTCTGGCGTCCAGCGCCAGAAAAGGATCAAAAGCTGGAGTTCAACGCCAGAAATGGATCCAAACCTGGCGTTGAACGCCCAAAACAGCCTTATGCACGTGAATTTCTTAAGTCTCAGCCCCAGCACACACCAAGTGGGCCCCAGAAGTGGATTTCTGCACCATCTATCATAGTTTACTCATTTTCTGTAAACCTAGGCTACTAGTTTAGTATTTAAACAACTTTTAGAGACTTATTTTGTATCTCATGACATTTTAGATCTGAACTTTGTATTCTTTGATGGCATGAGTCTCTAAACTCCATTGTTGGGGGTGAGGAGCTCTGCTGTGTCTCGATGAAGTAATGCAAGTATTTCTGTTTTCCATTCAAACACGCTTGTTCCTATCTAAGATGTTCATTCGCGCTTAACTGTGATGAAGGTGATGATCCGTGACATTCATCACCTTCCTCAAACCATGAACGTGTGCCTGACAACCACCTCCGTTCTATATCCGATTGAATGAGTGTCTCTTAGATTCCTTAATCAGAATCTCCGTGGTATAAGCTAGAACTGATGGCGGCATTCATGAGAATCCAGAAAGTCTAAACCTTGTCTGTGGTATTCCGAGTAGGATTCAATGATCGAATGACTGTGACGAGCTTCAAACTCGCGAGTGCTGGGCGTTAGTGACAAACGCAAAAGGATGAAGAATCCTATTCCAGTATGATCGAGAACCGACAGATGATTAGCCGTGCTGTGACAGAGCATGTGAGCATATTCTTCACTGAGAGGATGGGATGTAGCCATTGACGACGGTGATCCCCTACATACAGCTTGCCATAGGAGGACGTGCGTGCGTGAATTAGAAGACAGAGGAAAGCAGATATTCAGAAGACAAAGCATCTCCAAAACTCCAACATATTCTCCATTACTGCATAACAAGTAACCTTTAATTTATGCTCTCTTGGTTATTCGCAATTCAACTGATAAACATATTTGACTTCCTGACTAAGATTTACAAGATAACCATAGATTGCTTCAAACCAACAATCTCCGTGGGATTCGACCCTTACTCACGTAAGGTATTACTTGGACGACCCAGTGCACTTGCTGGTTAGTGGTACGAGTTGGGAAAAGTGTGATTCACAATTCGTGCACCAAGCCACTTGGTTCTCTGTCCCTTTTCTGTCTCTTATTTCTATATCAAACTCTTGCAGAAGCAACACCCATCTGATAAGCCTGGGTTTTGAATCCTGCTTTGTGAGTAGATATTTAAGAGCAGCATGATCAGTATACACAATCACTTTTGATCCTACTAAGTATGATCTGAACTTGTCAATGGCGTAAACCACTGCAAGTAATTCTTTTTCTATGGTTGTGTAATTTTTCTGGGCATCATTTAGAACGCGACTAGCGTAATAAATGACGTGCAGAAGCTTGTCATGCCTCTGTCCCAACACTGCACCAATGGCGTGATCACTGGCATCACACATTAGCTCAAATGGTAATGTCCAGTCTGGTGCAGAAATAATTGGTGCTGTGATGAGCTTAGCTTTCAGCGTTTCAAACGCCTGTAGGCACTCTGTGTCAAACACAAATGGCGTGTCAGCAGCTAGCAGATTGCTTAGAGGTTTTGCAATTTTTGAAAAATCCTTTATAAACCTCCTATAGAATCCTGCATGCCCCAGAAAGCTTCTGATTGCCTTAACATTGGCAGGTGGTGGTAATTTTTCAATTACCTCTATTTTTGCTTGATCCACCTCTATTCCCTTGTTTGAGATTTTATGCTCAAGAACAATCTCTTCAGTCACCATGAAGTGACATTTTTCCCAGTTTAAAACTAGGTTGGTCTCTTGGCATCTTTTCAGAACAAGTTTCAGGTGATCAAGACAGGAGCTGAATGAGTCTCCATATACTGAGAAGTCATCCATGAAGACTTCCAGATATTTTTCCACCATATCAGAGAAAATAGAGAGCATGCATCTCTGGAAGGTTGCAGGCGCATTACACAGCCCAAATGGCATCCTTCTATAAGCAAACACTCCAGATGGACATGTGAATGCTGTTTTCTCTTGATCCTAAGGATCTACTGCAATCTGGTTATAGCTTGAGTAGCCGTCCAAAAAGCAGTAATAATCATGACCTGCTAGTCTTTCTAGCATCTGGTCTATGAATGGTAAAGGAAAATGATCCTTTCTGGTGGCTGTATTGAGCCTTCTGTAGTCAATACACATGCGCCACCCTGTAACTGTTCTTGTAGGAACCAGTTCATTTTTTTCATTATGAATCACTATCATGCCTCCCTTTTTTGGGACGACTTGGACAGGGCTCACCCAGGGGCTATCAGAAATGGGATAAATAATCCCAGCCTCTAGTAGTTTGGTGACCTCTTTCTGCACCACTTCTTTCATGGCTGGATTTAGCCGCCTCTGTGGTTGAACCACTGGTTTAGCATTATCCTCCAATAAGATTTTGTGCATGCATCTAGCTGGGCTTATGCCCTTAAGGTCACCTATGGACCACCCAAGAGCTGTCTTGTGTGTCCTTAGCACTTGAATAAGTGCTTCCTCTTCCTGTGAATTTAAGGCAGAGCTTATGATCACTGGAAAAGTGTCACCTTCTCCCAGAAATGCATATTTCAAGGATGGTGGTAGTGGCTTGAGCTCGGGTTTAGGAGGTTTTTCTTCTTCCAGAAGAATTTTCAGAGGCTCTTTCATGTCCTCTGAATCCTCTAAATCAGGTTGAACATCTTTAAAGATATTTTCCAACTCTGATTCGATACTCTCAGCCATGTTGATCTCTTCTACCAAAGAGTCAATAAGATCAACTTTCATGCAGTCTTTTGATGTGTCAGGATGCTGCATGGCTTTGACAGCGTTCAACTTAAACTCATCATCATTGACTCTCAGGGTTATTTCCCCCTGTTGGACGTCAATGAGGGATCGTCCAGTTGCTAGGAAGGGTCTTCCTAGAATGAGAGTAGCACTCTTGTGCTCCTCCATTTCCAGCACAACAAAGTCAGTGGGAAAGGCGAATGGCCCAACTCTGACAATCATGTCTTCAATCACGCCTGATGGGTATTTAGTGGAGCCATCAGCAAGTTGGAGACATATCCGGGTTGGTTTAACTTCTTCAGTTAAGCCAAGCTTTCTGATAGTGGATGCAAGTATTAGGTTGATGCTTGCTCCAAGATCGCATAAAGCTGTCTTGGTGCATTAACCTTCTAATATGCATGGTATCAAAAAACTTCCAGGGTCTTTAAGCTTCTCAGGAAAGCTTTTCAGAATGACCGCACTGCATTCTTCAGTGAGGAGAACTCTTTCTGTTTCTCTCCAATCCTTTTTATGACTCAAGATCTCTTTCATGAACTTGGCATAAGAAGGTATTTACTCAAGTGCTTCTGCAAATGGAATCTTTATTTCAAGAGTCCTGAGATAATCTGCAAAGCGAGCAAATTGCTTATCCTGCTCCTCTTTCCGGAGTTTTTGAGGATAAGGTATCTTGGCTTTATATTCTTCAACCTTAGTTGATGTAGGTTTATTGCTTACAGAAGTGGTTGAAGAAGCCTTTTTAGAGGGGTTGCTTTCAGCATTTGTGTGTGTCTGATCCCTCACTGGCAATTGAATGCCAGAGTTAGAGACTGGAGTGACGTTAGATGCCAACTCCTTGTCTGTTCCTGGCGTCTGAACGCCAGAAATGTGCCCATTTTGGGCGTTCAGCGCCAGATCTTGCCCATTTTGGGCGTTCAACACCAGATCCTTGCCTATTTCTGGCGTTGAACGCCAGTCCTGCCTTGTTTCTGGCGTTGAACGCCAGTCCTGAGCATGGTCTGGGCGTTCAGCGCCAGCCTTCCACCAAATTTCTGGCGTTTTAGTTCCAGAATTACTTTTCCCTGGGCTCTTACTGTCCTCAGGTGAATTTTGGGTGGTTTGCTCATTTCTTAGCTTTTTGCTGCCTTGAGGTGGGGTATTTAATGTTTTCCCATTTCTTAGTTGAACTGCTTGGCATTCTTCTGTTATTTGCCTTGACAGCTGCTGCTTTGTTTGCTTAAACTGTTCGTCCATATGTATATTAGCCATCCTTGTCTCTTGTAGTCTATCTTTGAATTCGGCTAACTGCTTTGTTAGAAAGTCCAATTGCTGATTGAATTCAGCAGCTTGTTTTACAGAACTGAGTTCAGCAGTTGCTGTTTTAACCTCTTCTTTCATGGAAGGGTCACTGCTTAGGTACAGATGCTGATTCCTGGCAACTGTATCAATGAGCTCTTGAGCTTCTTCAATTGTCTTTCTCATGTGGATAGATCCACCAGCTGAGTAATCCAAAGACATCTGAGCTCCTTCTGCAAGCCCATAATAGAAGATATCTAACTGAACCCACTCTGAAAATATTTCAGAGGGGCATTTTCGTAGCATCTCTCTGTATCTCTCCCAGGCATCATAAAGAGATTCATTATCTCCTTGTTTGAAGCCTTGGATGTCCAGCCTTAGCTGTGTCATCCGTTTTGGGGGAAAGTATTGATTCAGGAATTTTTCTGTCAGCTGTTTCCATGTCCTTATGCTGGCCTTAGGTTGGTTATTCAACCACCTCTTAGCTTGATCTTTTACAGCAAATGGAAACAGTAATAGTCTGTAGACATCCTGATCTATTTCTTTATCATGTACTGTGTCAGCAATCTGTAGAAACTGTGCCAGAAACTCTGTAGGTTCTTCCTGAGGAAGACCGGAATACTGGCAACTTTGCTGCACCATGATAATGAGCTGAGGATTCAACTCAAAGCTACTGACTCCAATGGAGGGTATGCAGATGCTACTCCCATATGAAGCAGTAGAGGGGTTAGAATATGACCCCAGAGTCCTCCTGGACTGTTCATTTCCGCTTAGGTCCATGATGGAGAAATGGAGATTATGTAAAATAGAGAAAATATTTTATTTATTTATTTATTTATTTATTTCGAAAATAAAATAAATTAATAAAATAGAAAAAAATAGGTGAAGATTTTCGAAAAAATGAGGGGAGAGAAAGTGGTAAGGAAGTTTTGAAAAAGATATGATTTGGAAAAGATTTTAAATTTTGAAAAAAAATATGAATTTTTTTTTTAAATAATTTTCGAAAATTTGTTTTAAAATTAGTGAGAAAAGATATTTTTGAATTTAGTGAGGAAAGAGAAAAATAATAAAATAGCGCAAGATTTAAAAATTTTTTAGATCTAATGCTCCTTGTTTTCGAAAAATTTGGCGGGAAAACACCAAGGAACACCAAACTTAAAATTTTAAGATCAAGACACAAGAAAAACTCAAGAACACTTTGAAGACTCACAAGAACACAAGAACATGAAAAAGGAACACCAAACTTAAAATTTTCGAAAATCAAAGGGAAATCAACTAGAAAACACCAAACTTAAAGTTTGGCACAAAATTTAATAGAGAAAATATTATTTTTGAAAAAGATTTTAAAAAGAGTGTACCAAACTGCCACGGACTTAGACCAACGCTCTAGCCAATTGGGCAGTAAATGTAACACTTGTTTTGAAGAATGATATTTTTAATTAAGAACAATAATAAGAGACTCTAAACCAAAAAGAAAAATTTTTCCTAATCTAAGTAACAAAATAAACCGTCAAGTGTTCAAACACGAACAATCCCCAGCAACGGCGCCAAAAACTTGGTGCACGAATTGTGAATCACACTTTTCACAACTCGTACCACTAACCAGCAAGTGCACTGGGTCGTCCAAGTAATACCTTACGTGAGTAAGGGTCGAATCCCACGGAGATTGTTGGTTTGAAGCAATCTATGGTTATCTTGCAATTCTTAGTCAGGAAGTCAATTGTATTTATCAGTTGAATTGCGAATAAACAAGAGAGCATGGGTTAAAGGTTACTTGTTATGCAGTAATGGAGAATATGTTGGAGTTTTGGAGATGCTTTGTCTTCTGAATCTCTGCTTTTCTTTGTCCTCTGATTCACACACGCACGTTCTTCTATGGCAAGCTGTGTGTTGGGGCATCACCGTTGTCAATGGTTACATCCCCTCCTCTTGTGAAAATGGTCCAAATGCTCTGTCACAGCACGGCTAATCATCTGAGGTTCCCGATCATGCTGGAATAGGATTCACCCTCCTTTTGCGTCTATCACTACGCCCAGCACTCGCGAGTTTGAAGCTCGTCTCAGTCATTCAATCCCTGAATCCTACTCGGAATACCACAGACAAGGTTTAGACTTTCCGGATTCTCATGAATGCCGCCATCAATCTAGCTTATACCACGGAGATCCTGATTAAGGAATCTAAGAGATATTCATTCAATCTGATATAGAACGGAGGTGATTGTCAGACACACGTTCGTGGATTGAGAAAGGTGATGAGTGTCACTGATTATCACCTTCTCCATAGTTAGGCGCGAATGGATATCTTAGATAGAAACACGCATGTTTGAATAGAAAACAGAAATACTTGCATTAATTCATTGAGACACAGCAGAGCTCCTCACCCCCAACAATGGAGTTTAGAGACTCATGCCGTCAAAGAGTACAAAGTTCAAGTCTAAAATGTCATGAGATACAAAGTAAGTCTCTAAAAGTTGTTTAAATACTAAACTAGTAGCCTAGGTTTACAAAAAATGAGTAAACTATGATGGGTGGTGCAGAGATCCACTTCTGGGGCCCACTTGGTGTGTGCTGGGGCTGAGACTTAAACAATTCACGTGCATAGGCTGTTTTGGGCGTTCAACGCCAGGTTTGGATCCATTTCTGGCGTTGAACTCCAACTTTTAATCCTTTTCTGGCGCTGGACGCCGGAATTGGGCAGAGAACTGGTGTTGAACGCCAATTTACGTCATCTATCCTTGAGCAAAGTATAAACTATTATATATTGCTGGAAAGCCCTGGATGTCTACTTTCTAACGCAATTGGAAGCGCGCCATTTTGAGTTCTGTAGCTCCAGAAAATCCACTTTGAGTGCAGGGAGGTCAGAATCCAACAGCATCAGCAGTCCTTTTTCAGCCTGAATCAGATTTTTGCTCAGCTCCCTCAATTTCAGCCAGAAAAATACGTGAAATTACAGAAAAATACACAACTCATAGTAAAGTCCAGAAATATGAATTTTTCCTAAAAACTAATGGAAATAGACTAAAAACTAACTAGAATATACTAAAAACTATATGAAATTAACCCCAAAAAGCGTATAAAATATCCGCCCATCACAACTTCAACGGAGGTAGTGACTCTTCTCAATATCCAAAGCAAAAGCATCAAAATCATAAAAACTAGAACTATGAATGTGAAGAAAAACCTAGAGGAAGAGTGATTTCTCTCTAAGATTCCAATCTAAAACTAAAAACTATGCGAATGAGAATGTGTGTTGAGTCTCTGCTTGTCCCCTGGCTCTAGTCTATGTTTCTGGGCCAAAAACTGGGTCCAAACTTGGCCCAAAATCGCCCCCAGTGTTTTCTGCGATTTCTACAGGTAACACATGTCACGCGTACGCGTCAGTCACGCGTACGTGTCGCTGGTCATTTTTGCGTACGCGTCAGGCACGCGCACGCATCATTGTCGAACTCCAATTCACACGCACGCGTGAGCCATGCGTGCGCGTCACTTCTCGCTGGTTATCTCATTTGTTTCTTGTGCTCCTTCCATTTTTTGCAAGCTTCCTCTCCATCCTCTAAGCCATTCCTACCCTATAAAGCCTGAAAACACTTAACGCACAGATTATGGCATCGAATGGTATAAAGGGGAGTTAAAAATATACAATTAAAGGCTCAGAAAGCAAGTTTTGAATCATATAACAAAATTGGAAAGAAATTGTAAAATCATGCAAATTGTATGAATAAGTGTGCAAAGACTTGATAAAACCACTCAATTGAGCACAAGATAAACCATAAAATAGTGGTTTATCAAGGACTTATGCATGCTGCAAGCCCATTGTTGGGTGAATAACAAAGTAAGTAAAACAGACTAAATTGTGCATTTTTAATATATATTGTTTCTTAAAAAGGTAGCATAATGATAAAATGAACATTCACCATGCTGATCGTTCAATGGATGTGTTACACATTTAACGACTCGGCATCAGCACAATTCAAGCGTGACTTCTACTACGTTTCTTCAGGGATTTTGATATGCATACTATAGTGGACTTTTAGTGTTTAAAATTTGTGCGAGCATACCCAACAGTGTTGTTTTAATAGGAAACAATTATACACAAGAGGAATTTAGATTCTTTTTGGGAGGGACCAACTCTTAGTTATGTGGGTTTGGGTCCTCATTTCAATACCGATACCAGATATTTTGACAAGGTAGAGACTTCAAAGAGACAATGGATAAGTCAATCTGCTAGTTGACTAAAAACTGTATGTTTCTTTTCTCTTATTTTAGATGTTTGATTACATGAATTAAACTGACCCTTGCAAGTTACTAGTTCTATCTGATCTGTTCAGTTTCTCACGATCATGTGAGGCAATGTCCTTATTTTGTTGTGCGAGCTATCATATTTTGTATATTTTGATATGTGTGTTTTTCATCACAGTGGTTTTTCCACGTCTATCGTTATGGTCATTGGTGGCTGTATGCCTTTAAGGTCGCATGAAAGAGGTTATTGGCACTAGAACGTCTATCGTTATGGTCATTGATGGCTGTATACGGTAAGAATATATGACCCACATACCATACATCAATCATTAAACTTGTAACATACAATAGCGATCCAAATATACCTGCTTTTCAGGCGAAACTTATTAAAGATGTTGGTAAAGTGTCAATAAACTTATTTGTACAAGTCGACGGAGAATGGCCTGCCTTGTGCATATGCTAGCATCCCCAAATAACCAAACCGGTGAGTTGCATCAAAACTTATCAATAAACTTATTTGTAATTCACTTGATATCCCTACTTAGTCTCGTGATAAAACATAATCTTTCTATACATGTAGTTGTGATTGTAAGGTCTACATCATAAAACTGATGGAGTGCTGGAGTGAAGCCAAAGATCTACTGTGTTGGGACCAAGTCAATTTAAAAATCCTATTACAATTAATGTTTACATCTTTCAAACTAATTGCTTTTTCGCTTCTAAAACTCTCGCTAACAACCGATTCTGCCATTCAGGACATCCTGAAGGAATTCTGAAAGAAAATAATGCTCGAAATAGTTATGGGTCTTAAGATTTCACTCATTGAGCAAGCTCTGAGGCGGTGGACGATCATCCTGTATGCCACAACCAGCCGAGAAACAAACGTAAGGAGATGACAACCCCCTTCGCAGCGCCGAGCACGAAGACCATACTGTATTGGGCGAGGTTACCTACAAAAAATCCAAGTAAGGGGGAAGACAACAGAAGAAGAAAGATGCCTAGAAAATTCATGATAATGTATACATGTGATGCTATCACTGTTTGAGACACTTTTGATACTGTTTCGAGAGTTTTCTTGTGTTAGATTTGTGGGTGTTTATAATTCTTTAAGGTTTTTAATGTCTTTTCTTTTTTAAGTCATACACAACATGTTTTTGTGCAGGTAGTTGAATATTTTTGTGAATATCTGCTGGATGTAGCTTCTGTTAGGCATCAACATGTTTCTTTTGTATACTGAATGGATGTTTCTTTATATTCGAGTTTTCCTGTGTTAAGCAGTTGTGGATGTCTTTATTTCTTTAAGAAGTGAATGGCTTTTCTTTTTTTACACATTCCTTAGCAGGTTTCTTAGTGTATGTACCATATTGTTTTTGCCAAAATATAAGTGAATTTACGTTCTGTTAAACAGCAGCATGTTTTGTTTTCTTACTAAATGGAAGGTTCTTTATGTATCTTACTAAATGGATGTTTCATTAACAAAAAACCATGTAAGTGACATAGCAATTAGCTATCCCACGTAAGTGAACAGCAAACCAACAACACAAGTAACATTGCACGCATGTTAGTCAAAAAACCACGCTATCCAACTAAAGAAGGGAAATCACCCACACAAAATACATGTACAACCCAACCATAGAAACACTAGCTATGCCCAAAAAGGTTTAACAGGGACACAAATCTGCCACTATTTGATACATTCTAACTAGTAGCATCATCGTATCCTTTTTTTCCAAATGCATCGTAATCATTATCTCTCTGAAGGTCAACAACATCATGAAAAAAATGCACAAAAACAAAAAATAATACATATGAAATCAACAACACTATCTCAACAAATGATCAAATATACCTCGGTCTAGAACATACTAGATACGAATTTCTCTTTTTTTCTCATAGATTTCTTAATTGACTTGTCCAACTCTGCTCCAAGCCTCTTATTCTTCGGCCGACCTTTAGTTGCAACTCTTGAAGGGCCCTACATGTCACACCAACACCTCCTGCGCTCTGTGTGGGCATGCTATTCTGAGTCGTAGCAACAGTTTTGGAATGCATGATAGCGCGATCTTGGACTTTGCATCCCAAAAAGCCGATCAGAATTTCGCTGCTTCCTCATCACAAGTAACGAATTCTTGAGCAACATTATAGAACTCTAAACACAGACCCCTGAACAAGATGTGGCTTTCATCAGAATGATCCACATCATGACTACTCTTAATGTAGGTGTGCTTGTATAGTACATTATTACTCCATCGAGAAAGAACATATCAGCTTGGTACTTTATCAACTATGTAGTATGACAACATAGCAAGGGTGTGGCAACACAATATACGAGTGGATTCAAACATGTTGCACTCGCCCCAAACCTCGTGAGTTAAAGGGTCACAATCAACTCTGTATGTACGCACATGGTCTTCTCCTAAACTATCTTCTACTCGTCTGCTTTCACAGAAATAGAATCACCTTGGTGTTCATTTGACCGAATAACGCAATCAGATTTTTTCCTTAACTCCAGTTGAATATCCCTGAACATATTACTGGTGTATTTCTGCTGAAATTGTCTCTCGATTGCAGTGCTCGATACATCTGTGATGACTCCTTTTGAATCCGCAGCATCATCTTCCAGCTCCTTCTGCTCCTTGTTCCCAAGTACATTGTCGTATTCATGGACAAAATGAACCAAACTACTCTTGCAATGTAGAAATCCCCCGAAAATATGTGCATACTTTTACTCCTTTGAAACTCCTCATACCAGCCTAAAATTCACCCCTAAAAAAATATTGGAACCCACATTCGTCAATTGTCATAAAGGTCTACACTAAAACAACTCAGAAAAGATTTACACTTAGACACAATCAGATAACCACATTCGTATATCCTAGAATAAAAAAGATATGAGAAACAAAAATAGAAAAATATCCAGTTTACGAATGGAAAAAACATTCATTTCTTCTTAAAAGAAACATTCATTAATAAGATAAAAAGAAAGTAGCGACTACACTCCTAATATAAAACAACAACCAAGATATAACATAAAATATCCCATAACTAAATAAAGAAACATGCAAGAACTCAATAAACTATAAGCAACAAATAAACATGAAGTAAGTTAACGATGACGAACCTGATAACCATCTGTTGTGACCTAAGTCGAAATCTTTGATGAATTCATCCCAATCAACATCAAATGAGTCCACAGAAGGAGAATTCCACACAATGTCGCTCATCTTAGAATTCAATTCTCTGTATCGAGCGTAACCACCGAGCTTTATAGGTGTCTTCTTCAGGATATGCCTGATGTACCATCGGTGGCGAGTATTTGCTAGGACCTTCCTATTAGCACCAAACATGACCTTGCACTGGTCCGTGATAATCCCCGTGGTGCAGTTTCCACGCATCTCACCCATTGTGTGAATACTTACTCAAAACTAGGGATCTCGGCGTTAACCAAGAAGAGTAGACTTTCCATGGTGGTTGACACCAACAAAGGATGCAAACGGTAGTCCATACCTGCAAAAACACCAGCCACAATTACGAATGCAAAACATTCAAAACATAGTATCTTTCATAATTGACCCATAAGTACATACACCTTTCAAATGACACCACATCTCCATAATATTCATACGAAGCCTTGCACCTTGGATCTACCCAGAGTGCGCTCCTGAACTTGTTAGCATCATCAACATCTATCGCATAAAGAAGTTTAGGTTGATCTCTTTTATTCGCACGAAATAATTCAGCATCTCCTAAAATCCTCATTCTCGTTGGCACAACACAGTTGCTTGTGATGTAATTCCTGGCATCCTTTTCTAAAATACTCAAGTTCGAAGACCCACCAGCCTCATTAGCCAGTGCAAGGTATGTCTTGTTGGGTCTTATGACAGTCACGTCGTTATCCGAAATCACACACTTAGCATACATGGTCAACTCCCTGTACTTATAATAGTGGACCAATTTCTTAGCAGAACAATGGTGGGAATGCCTCAATTCTAATCTCGACACCATCCAACTTTCCTTCTCCCTATCCACCATGACATATATCCTTACTCTGCATCTCGTGGCTATTATTCTATTTATCCAAGATGCTGCTTTCACCCGAGACTCCTGATAACCTTCTCGATTGCAATGAAGTGATTGATTAATGGGTATCTTGAAATCCTTCCTCGTCTTCTCAAAATTTGTGTTCCTGACTTTAGTTATGAACCCAATTTTCTTTGCATAATTTGCATAAAACTTATGTGTCAGAGGCAACGAATCAAAACACATTTCTATGCTTAGGATTTCGTCTTTACTGATCCCACTATGATTCATCAACTGTAAACTAATTGACAAAACCAAAGATTTAATGGCACTACCAATTAAAACTAGCCTAAAATCACTCATTATCTAGTATTAACAACAACAAAGTAGAATTCAAGCCTCATGACTCAATTCCAACTCATCATTTTTCAGCAAAATCACATCCGTAACTTCGTTGACCTTCAATCAAGCACACCCAAAAAAACCTTTATCAACTTACGATTATTAATATATAACAATCTACTTCGTAAAAAAAAATAAAAAACAGTACAAACACATATGGAAGTTGAGAAAATAGTTATTCAAAGATTTATACCAAGAGATATCCACTTATACCAGAATATAAACATACGTTAACTAAATTAAAACAAAAAAATACATTAGTTGAAAAGAGTTTAACTCACTTTAATAGAAAAAAAGTTATTAATTAACAAGGACAAAGAAAAAATCCAACTGCGTAATGAACAAAATAGGTAATATATTCAAGAAAAGAAAAACTTCTTCATTAATCTCTCAGTTAACAACAATACCATATCAGAAACATCCAAATAATTGAAAAAAAAACATCCAGTTAGCATACATAAGAAACATTCACATAACATATTGTCATATAATCCACTTGAATACAAAAAAAATAAAAAAAAAATAAACCCAAAACAGCCACCCTCTCCCCCAACGTACATTGGCCCCTGTTGAATAGCAACATCACTCACACTCAAATGTTCATTACCTTCCGTTGAATTATTATCACCCACATCAAACAATATGCTATTCAATCCTCCTTCCGAAATTGAATGTTCCATGGACAATACTCTCTACCGGAAACCTTGCACTGTGACGGCAGCTTCTTTGTGTACAACAGCTCGGCATGATGGCCTTTGCGGCGGAACGGCGACGTGATCGGACAATGAACAACACTCGCACCACGCTCACGAACGACAACGCTAATGGTAGCACGAACGGCGGAGCACCGAGGAGGCAACGACGCAGTGGTTATGGTGTTGAGATCGTCGGCGCAGTAGATTAGTGCCAACAAGCGCTCAATGCTGGGAAGAAGATGGTGATGTAATAGAGACCGTGATAGACGTTATTCATGCGTGGTGTTATTACCTAATTTTTCAAAATCTATAATTAATGTCAATTATTCAAATTATAATTTGTTAAAATAAATTAAAATTATTATAATCAATTAAGTTGTTCAAGTTCGCTGATTAAAAAGTTGATTTCTTATGCTTTTTCTTTGAATAAACTACTTGAATTACACTATAACTACATTAATTATGGTGTAATTTGGTGGTTAGTGTGTAAGCTAGCTTCTTACCAAAATATCTTTTATTATTTAGTATTTACAATTTATCTAAATAAATTATTAGGAAATTGATTTAGTTTTAATATATTTTATAAGTATGTACGATTATGTGAAAAATATTTGATTAAATTTACTTCTTCAAGAATAATTAGAGGTGTATTCATTTTTCCTTTTTTAAAAGAAGAATGGTTACATATTTTTTTTTCCTGGTGCAATTCGCACCCCTTTGAAACTATATATTATTCCACATGATATAATTGATTTGAGATTATTTTAATTTTATCACATTCTTTAATTTGTTCTAAAGTTGGTGATAATTTTGAGGTAAACTACTAAAAATGTATTCGAATTTTTTTAGTACGGAAAAAAATATTTTAAAATTTTGTTATTGATAAATATCTTCAAATAATCAAAGAATGTATCAAAAATATTCTTCTATAAAAAAATCTATTCTATTAACTTAAAGATACAGCATGACTCACTTGATAATGCAAAAGTCTCACTTGTCACATAAAAAATTTTATTTACCATAACAGTTTTTTACGTTGATGTAGAACGTCTTGATTTATTACGGGTGTGTATTTTTATTATGTTTTTTGATAATTTAAATATATTTTGTCAATAATAAAATTTAAAAATATTTTGTTGGCTCTAAAATAATTTAAATGCATTTTTAGTAGTTTAACTTAATTTTGATATTGTTGTCTAACGAAATATGTATAAATAATTCATTTAAGGATTATTTATGCGAATAATATTGTAATGTAATTTTATTTTCTAATAATGATAAAATGCGTGCCAAATTTAAGGATTAATTTTTTTTTTTTTTCCTTCTGAAAGGTGTACGTAAATAGAGTTACACTAGACAATTAAAAATTGTTTGAGGCTGAAATATTTAACTTAAGAAGGGAACATATGGTGAATTCATAGGTTAAAGATTTGATTTACTACAAGTATTATTTTGTGAGAAATCCAGACGACGTTTGAATGGTCAAATAAACAAACAAGTCAAATTTATTTATTTATGGTAAAGATTAAGAGTGGAATCAGTGTTGATTAATGGCATCGACATATTAAGAAGGGAGGATTTGTCGGACCCAGTTTGAAAGCCCTTCGTACGTTTTCTTCCCTTCGCTTTTCTTTCTCACGCGCCCCACACACTCTTTCTTCGGACAAACAACAAAGAAAGAAAACAAACACAGAAAAAAAAATCATCAACTCCAAAGAAAAGAAAGAAAAAAGAAACGAGAGAAACTCACAATGGCAGATCAACTCACCGATGAACAGATCTCTGAATTCAAGGAAGCCTTCAGCTTGTTCGATAAGGACGGCGATGGTTCCTTCTCTCTTCCCCTTCTCTCTTATTCTTAGATCTATCGTTAATTTATTCCTTAGATCTCTTCTTCAACTTTGATTTTCTTTTCTGTGGATGTGCCTTTCCTAATTTTACGTTTGTTAGTGTATTGATCAATTTATAAAGATTTATTTATAATTAGAACATAGTATGATAGCAATTGAAAGAGAATTTCAAGTTATGATTCATGTTTGGAGTATGCGATTTGTTGATGTCTCAGCCCAACCCACCTGGAAATTACATTCTAGGGCATCTGTTTGGGAAATTCGAGTATGAAAAGCTATTCTTAGAACTAAATAATTTGATAATATAAGCCACTGTGAGCGAGTTAGGGATGAGCAATTTTTCGGGTAGTTTGAACGAAATCATGGACAATACATAGGTTATTTATATTGTTCCTTGTGATAAGATTTAATTATTTTTTGAAAGAATGGAAGCAGCAAGGATCAAATTCAAGATCTCTTTGTCATAATAGCTCCCGGTATCATGTTATAAAGTAATATGGACTTTCTTTCTCAAACATAAGTTATTGGGTAAAAGCCCTACCTCTAATGGTGAATTACTTAGTGATCATGTGCTGAATTTTGATTTGGAGTGCTACAATATGAAAGAAAGTGTACCAAATCTTGAACTATATGGTAATATGGCAATATGTAGAATGAAAAAATTGCTGACCCAAAGCATGTTCATTGGATGGACAAGTTGGCCCATGTTCAGATTTTCATCTGGAATTGATGCTTTTATTCGAATCATGGTTCCGAGAATTTTAAACAGACAACCAAATATGCTATAAGTTGTGTTTTCAACTGTAGATTGTTAGCATGACTGGGACATTCTTGTTTGATTTGAACATGGTGTTACAGGTTGCATCACGACCAAGGAGCTTGGAACTGTTATGCGGTCACTAGGACAGAACCCAACCGAGGCAGAGCTCCAAGACATGATCAATGAAGTAGATGCCGATGGCAACGGCACCATTGACTTCCCCGAGTTTCTAAACCTTATGGCCAGGAAGATGAAGGACACTGATTCTGAGGAGGAGCTGAAGGAGGCATTCCGCGTCTTTGACAAGGATCAAAACGGGTTCATTTCTGCTGCTGAGCTCCGCCACGTGATGACCAACCTTGGTGAGAAGCTCACTGATGAAGAAGTCGATGAGATGATCCGCGAGGCTGATGTTGATGGTGACGGCCAAATAAACTATGAAGAGTTTGTTAAGGTGATGATGGCTAAGTAATCACAAACTCTTCCACCACAAACTGAATGAAATATGGTTATTTAAAAAGAAAAAAAGAAAAGGCAAAAAGAAAGATTTAGGACAAGGTTGACTTGTATAACAGTACACCAAATCCTAGGCTCCTAGCTCAATGTCTTGTTTCTTCATTTTTATTTGGTTGGTTCTGAGTTCAGCAATTTATGACATTTTTGTGGTAAATGTGCTGCTAATGGTTGTGATGGAATTGATGTATTTGTAGTTTGTTTTGTGACTGTATCCCACGTTTTAATGTTTATTTTCAAGTCGCTTTAGACCACTCCTCAGTTTTGGTGTCTCTATGGAACTATGCTCCTTTGTGAATGCAATCTTTAATGCTGATCAAGGTCAAATCTCACATGACTATGAATATGTTCCATTTATGTTTGGGATTGAGGATATTGTTGTCACCAAATACAGAGAATCAGGTATCCCATAGCCATGATTCAGTAGCATTGCATGAATCATGGCTAGTTGATGGAGAATGGATCATCCAAATTTGGGTCTTAGAAATTCTTCTTTTGGTTTTATGTTTCATTTAAAAATAATCGACCAAAGTTGATAATCTCGCCGGTTCCTGTTAAACAGCAAGAATTTTTATTGTCGTCCTGCATGTTAACCATTAAGGAAGATAGATGCTTGCCTTACTCGAGTGAGTCAATAATTATATATAAACATTTTATTGTGGCGGTGCAATGAAAACTTTAGTCTAACCGACAAAAAGAAAAAACAAACTCTAAGAATAATATCCTCCCAAAAGGGGAGCTAATAGCCTGATACTATAATAAAGCTTCAAAGGTATCAATTTAATTCAATCATCTAACTTGATGTTGGTTCATGTTCCGTTTGCAGAATTGGATCTATCAGTCTTTTTTTCTCGTTTAAAGGGATAAAATACGATCCTTCACCGTATATTTTATAAATAAAATTAAAAAGAATATGAGAAAACATTATTAAATAGTTCAATATTATACTTTAATATCCTTGATTAAAAAAATGAGAAAATTCATTCCTCGTATTTGCAGGTTGGAGAGCTAAATGAACGGTGACAAGCGTGGAGACCACGCTAATCTTGCAAGACAATAAATTCTATCAAACACCGAAGAAAACTCTGCACAAAGCACCAAAATAGTCCAATGATATATATTATCTTAACACCCAACAAATCAATAATTTCTATTCAATCTACACCACTAAGTTAAATATCTCTTACATGAGCAAATCTAAAAGGAATGCATCTAGTACTCATTTTAAAATTCAGATTCAGCTTATATGTTCATATTCAATAGGCTTTATTATAGACATAATAGTTGGAAAAAATGGTGGAGAATTAAGAAAAAGGTTTTAAAAAAATGGCGTAACTACAAGAAAATAGAGAAAGTGTGTGCTGTTCAGGATAATCCAAGACAGACAACAGTTCAACTTCCATCCATTAAAAATTTCAATGTAAATTAACTCAAATCCATTTTACCCTTTTCTTTTCACTATCAAATAGAATAACTAAGCCACAAAGAAAAGTTCAATTATTGAACAACATTACAATCTTTTCAAACTCTTCTTTCTGGCATCTATCTTCTTCTTGTCTGCCTGAGCTTTTGCCACTCCACCTTCCCTCTTTAGTGGTGCTGAAGCAGAAGAAACTGCCTTACCGGTGGCGGCAGAACCATTGACAGTAGTCTCAGTCACCACAACTGCTGCCTGTTCTTGACTGTTTCCTCTTGTCGTGGTGGTTGAGGAGGATAAAGACTGCAATGGCAGGGCTGCACTTGATGGAGCGGTTTTTATTTCAGCGTTAGGCACTGAGGTGTTTGTTTGATCAACATTTAGGGCGGTTGTCGATTCAGAAATAGCTCCACTTTTAAATTTGGGTTTTGCTTTTGCATGAATTCCAGTGTAAAGCCTAAATATAAAACCACAAGTGGAACATGCATAAGAGGGACATTTTAACATGTTATGTCAAACAAATCTTGTATGAAATAACTAAACGAGTCAAATAGACATAAATAAGCATGGCTTTAACCAAGTCATGAAGCTCATAGAATGTTTAGATTGGTGTTTCTGCCACCAAACCTCCGTTTTCTTTTATGGAAAGTTGTGCCACAAATGTTTGAATTTTTTTCCAGGTTGATATTTTTCAAACAATTTTAAAGCCAAGCCCGAGTCTTTGCCAAAGCAAATTCACATGGGTTGCGGACACCAGTTACCCTCAAATTACAAAAGATAAAGGGTCTGGTATTCCAGAAGAATGTAAAGCCTTTCGCATTAAATTTCAGAAGGCCCAGAAAACAAAATAAACCAGTGTAAATAGCACTAATGGCTAGGCTTAACTTACCTGGCAAGTCTAGCATATTCCTCATAATTTTCAAGCAGCAGCTTGCCAGCCTGCTCATTTAGAGCTGATTCTGGAAAGGGTTCAATCAATAGACATCTAACAACCTATCATTCATTATAGGAATCAGCATTAACAAATAAGAATATCTTAATAGCCATCCTGATTTAACAACCTATAAACAGATATGTCAAAATAGTTAAATGGATTTTTATCACGAAGGACAGGCATAACACATTAACACTTACAATAAGAACATGGCGTAACCCAAGGCTCGGGTTCCAATCTTTTTTAAGCGTGTTCACACAAATCTCTCCATTGGTTGCAATATTTGGATGAAAAATCTTGGTCATGAAGTAACCTATGACATCAAATTCAAGTCAAGTTTAACAGTTACACAAATAGACACCAGAGTGTATGTGATTATTTCATGGCAAGTAAAGCAACAAAGTATAGCATGACTCTAGAGTAATTACAATGTAAACATGTCATTCAATAAAATGTTTGCAGTTGCACGACTTTTGAGATAATGGATAGTTAAACTAAAAAAAATTGTTGATGTAGCAATGCATACTTGTAAATCAGTGAAATATTTTGTTAATAATAACTCTAAACACAAATTAACTCCTTAAAGATGTTCAAGGAAAAAATTACTTTTCTTAAGACAAATGGAAACAAAGTTCAGTTATAAGAACACAAGTCTCATTGCAATGTAACTAGAAGGTCTAAACACACCTTTAGGTGGAGAATGCGGAAAATCATGGGACAGTAACAACTTCATGCGGAAAACTCCATTCTCATAGGGAGTTCCAGCTGCAAGAATGCAAGAGTCTGATTTAGCTTGAGCTCTTTGCACAAAGATCAACCAAAAATTAGACACTAGGTACATAATGTTACTTGCCTGGACCATCAATATCGGCATAAATGATTGAAAAATCATCATCATTTACCACAACCTTAATCCCTTCTGGCGGGGATTCATCAAGATTTTTGAGCTCTTTGGCAAGTTGCTTTATTACATTTGGGGGAAGATTCTCGTTAGTTGCCTACAACAAAAAGTACCATGCAACAATGTAAGAATATTAAACACCAAAAAAATAGTTAAACAACAATGCTAAATCTGTTCACATACATTGGCAAATGATACATTTGCAATATCGACATGGAAGTAGACACATAAGTAAAAGAAACACTTACCATCAGTGCAGAACAACTGACAGTATTTTATTATTATCACTGAGTAGTAATGACCCTTCTCAAACAATTAATTCTCAAATTTGTTGCTCACACAGTAGAGGATGCTATCAAAACAAAGCATAAGCTCCTGGAAATGAGAGGGAAAAAAACGAGAAAAAAAAACTCTGGTTAGGTAAAAGTTACAATTTTTTTGCATAAACCAGCATACAGCATAAAACAACAATTTAACATCTGAATGCGCTACTTAGCTACACCAACCTAAGAGTTTCTTTTCTTTCACTTCCAATCCACCATAAAGCCGATAACAAAATTCTTTAAATAAAAGAAACCACTAAAAGATGTCATAACAATAAATGTCTTCTTTTCTATAACTGTCCAATAGAATGGAGGATGAACCCATTAGTATAAAGATTTTGATCAACTCCAACATAGTTGTCTTTTTCCAAGCTAAGAATGGGATAGTTGAGATGAGTTAATTTTAAGTTCCCAACGGACAGATAACAAAGTCTTGGCACATCATATTAAGCAAGAACCAAATAAAGTACAGCAAAGAATCATATATTAATGAGACAAGTTCTGTAACTATAAGTTGTAAGCACAGAGCCTTGGATCATTTTCACAACTTATGATTGCACAAACTCAATCGAGAAACTATGCTTGAATCTGCAGTAGAAAGATCTGTGGATGTAAACACACCACTCACTTCAAGATTCAAGTGAATCAACAATCTCAAATAAATAACCAAAACCAATTTCTTAAGAGAAAAACCAACTTAACTCAAAACTGGAATGGCATATGCCACCCAAACACATTTTGCACCACAAAAGACCAAACTTTATTTGACGCGTTTCTCTAAGCCCCCCACACCCTTTACCGTTAGTTCCCCTTTGCAGACACTACCACACATCAAGAACATAAAAGTTATAAAATTTGAGCACCCAACATGATTAAGAACTAGAAGCTAAACAGAAAAAGCAACCCAAGAAAGAAAAACGCTCATCTATTAATATACACAGAATGACAGAACTAAGAAAGCAAGCAACTCACATAGAGCATATCATTCCAAAATTAATCGCATCTGCCAAAACTAAAGACCCTAAATATACACTGAACAATAGACAATCACTTTTCCCCCGAACAATAAAAAAAAAAAACTATCTTTGAAACAAAAAGGGACCCCGATCAGCGGGGCAAAACCCTAACGGGGGAAATAAAAACCCCAGAATCTCAATTTCCCTAATCTAACATTAAAGAAATAACACAACTTTTACTTTTTTATTGTTGAAAAATAGAAGACCTTGTGATATAGGAAAAGCATCATTCACAGTGCACGGTATTGGAATCTAGGGTATCATCAACGCAAAATTTGATGAAAAGGAACAAATTTGGTGAAGAAGTTCTACACAAAATGCGAAACGCACAAAAGCAAGACCATGAAGTGCAAGACACAGATGAGGAATTCACCTTCACAATCACAAAGCAGAAGCTTTAGGCTTTAGGGTGCACGGAGAGAGAGAGAGAGCGAGAGAGAGAGAGAGGAGTGAGAGAAGAGAGAAAAAGGAAATAGAGATCCCTCCTTGGAATGAATGAATGATTGATTGATTGGTGGAACTTTGAGGACACCAAAGAAAGTTTAAAATATTTATTTCGTAAGGTAGGAATTAAAATGAAGACGCCATTAATTAAAAGGTTTAGTTAACTCTCTTAAAGTTATAAATAAAAAATATTTTATTAAAAATGTAAAATATTTAAATTTTTAATATATTTATTATATATTTATTTAAAAAAAATTAAAAAATCCATTAATAATAATAATCTTAACCTATGCCCCAACGGCTAAACCCTTAAAATATGGATTCGTTAGTTAAATTAATTAATATTCGATTAATTGATTAATCAGAAAATTAGGTTCGAAACTTATGGACATGAAATGACGTGTTCGTTGCACAAATCTTTCAGATTTATAGACGTTGGATTCCAAATGTCTACCTCCTAGCAGAAGAGTTCCCACGCGCTATACGTGTGCGTGAACCTCACCTTTCGTTTAGAATTATTGTAGTTGTTAGTTATGTACCCTATGGGTTTGATTATTTGATTTAACGGTGCAGTAATTTGAAATGAAACAATATAGCAGTCCGTTGTAGCTTTTACTCAGGATGGTTTAGTAATTAATTTTAGGATTTAGTATGAAGTATCTTAAATGTATTCATTAATTAATTAATTATGAAAGTGAAATAGAAAATTTTGGTTCTTATAGTATATTTAGTAACTTTTTTAATTTACATTCTTTAGAAAAAATCTCTTTAATTTAAGCAAGTTATGTTGAGGTAAAAGTAAATCAATAATGTCAAATGTTATTATTTTTAGGATTAGTTTAGGTTTTGATTTTTAGATCAAATTAGCAGTGTCAAACATTTTATACAATTAACTAATTAATTTATTTTCTTTTAACTTTTGGATAACTCAAATAATGAGGTTTACCAATTGTAATTTTCTTGACATAATAACATGTAATTTGTTAGTATATTTGAAATATTTATACGGTTAAGCCATCAATATTAAATCTTTTTAAAAAATGAGACCATATTTTTTCAATCATATTATATATAAGCTTTCAATCATATTATATTTTGTGTAATCCAAATTTTTATTTTTATTTTTATTCTAAATTTATTTTTACATTTTATTTTAGTTCAATTAAACAAAAAGTATTAATATTAGTTTTGATTTTTAACTTTTAGGATAAATAAAAAGATGTGATCTTTTTATAAAATAAATGATTAAAAAATACTTATTAATAAAAGAAGTTAAATTTATTTCTTGGTTATAGAAGTACATATGATTTACTTTTAAATATAACTAAAATAAATATAGATTTGTTTAATTTTTTAAAATTTATATTAATTATTAAAATTATGATGTGATAGATGTATCTCTCTAAAAATATAAAAATGACTCGATAGCTATTTTTTTGTGTTTGTAAAAAATATGACTCGACAACTATAAAATCTAATTTAAACAATCATAAATAAGTAAAATAAGTAATAAAAAAACAGATATAAAATTTAACTATTTTGTTATATGGTACAAAAAAAGATATAATATAATAGATCATATTGTTTTTTATATAAAATGACATAAAATTTAATATTATTCTTTTCTAGAGTCTTTTATTTTTCTTGGCTTTTATGCTTTTTTTACTTTATTTTAATTTTATTAAACTAAAAGTACTAATATCATTTAACTTTAATTTTTAATTTTTATCATAAATGAAAAGACAATTAAGTTGGGTACTTTGGCAGAGACGGATCTAGAAATAGTATCATGGGGGGCTAATAACATATATAATATTAAAAAATTATACAAAAAAATTATATAATGTAAAATGCATTACAAAAATATACTGATAGAGAATATATTTTAAAGTACAAAAAATATATATGTACTTTTTATTAACGAAGTGGTCGATTCCTCGTTTCATAAAATTCATCGATAATAGAATTTGTGTCAAATTTTTCTGCAATTTTCTTTTCAATATAATTAAAAGACAATTAGTAAGAAATTTATCTTTCATTTTGTTTCTGACTTATTCTTCACAATATTCATAGCTGAAAAAGAACTCTCAGTTGTAGTAGTTAAAATAGAGAAAATTAATAGCAAATGAATCAAGAAAGACGCTCACAAGAAAAAAAAATCTACTTTATGGGAATTGAAAATTTTTATTTAATTAAAAAATATTAGTAATAATATCTTTTCATATTTTTTTAATATTGTTACTTACTTTTTAGATATTAGAAATCATTAATATTTAGGTTAGCCTGAATTTTTATTTATATTAGACTAAATACTAAATAAATTTTTAAAAAAATTAAATCGTACTTAATAACTTATTACTATTAATCTTTTTTTAAAAAAGTTGGGGGGCCGAGGCCTCCACTCGCCCCCCCTAAGTCCGTCCCTGTACTTGGGTTGGTCTAGTAGCTAACTCACTAGTAGTCCGCTTAAATAAGTGTTGGAAATTTGAATTCCGTCTTACTCATGCAGCAACCCATTGGCCAATGATAAACCTAAAGATAATAAAATTTTAAAAAAATTTAGCTATTAAAATTATACGAGAAAAAGAGTGCTTTAAATATAAATTTTTATATCTACTTCAAATTAAATAAGATTGAAAAATAAATAAATTTATAAATAATTATAAATTTTTATCTTGATTGTTACACATAATAATAATATAATGATTTTAGTATTATACCTAAATTAATTCAAATTTAATTATTTTATACAATAAAAAATATATAACTTATAAAAAATTATTTTTAGTTTTTATTTATCAATAATTTATTATTTATTATTTTTTTAATTTTTATCTCAAATTTATAATTTAAAAATATAAAAATTAATTTTCTAAACATATTAGAAAAAAACTAACAATATAGTAGTTGCTATTCTATTTTAAAATTAAACAAAACTTTAAAAATTTTATTATTTGGATAAATAGAAGTTGAGATATTAGATCTAGAGAAAGATTAAAAATTATTATAAATAGTGTTGAGAGTAGAAGAGTTACTCAATAATGTCAACTTTTTTATAGGTCAATTATATATATTAATAGAAGTTAAAATAGTAGTGTTCATATAATATTATTCTTTTATAAATATAATATATTTGACATTATTTTTTATAATTATTATCTTTATAATTATTGACCAATTTTGATCATTTGAACAAAAATTTTAAATACTTGATATCTTAAATTTCTTCTTAAAATGATAAAATATAACTTAACAAGCAAATATGAAAACTAAATAACTATATAATAGTTATGTATCTAGATATTTAAATAAAAAAAATAGCAAATCTTCAACAACTCAAAAATTAACATGTACAATGGGTAGTTATGAAGCGAAAAATAAAAATGAGAGTTGCGATCATGGTACAGTGATAATTAATTATGGTGGGGTGAATAAAAAATCGAAAAAAATAAAGAAAGAGAATAAAACAAAACAACATAATAGTGACGGTGAGACAATAATAGTTATATATGTATAAAAAATAATAAGAGAAAAAGATAGGGTATAATATGATAAGATGATATAATCAAAATAAAAATTAATAATTTTAAAAAATAATAAAATTAAAGTATAAGATTGAAGAAATAATTTTTATTTATTATTAAATTTTATTTAGTAATTTATTTATATTCAAAACATTTTTTATTTTTATGTATAAGATCCATTTCACCCCAAGGACGGCATCATTTGTCCCTGTCTAAGCCACAACAACCTCAGCCATCCCTCCAATCTAGACCTCATCCTCCTTGGAAACCAGGAAACTTTTTTAGAGACGAAACATCTCCCAATGTCCCTATGAAAAAATAAATAAATTTAATAATATCTATAAATTACTAATTTGTAGATAATGTTAATAAATTTTTATCTTGATTTTGTTACATATAATAACAACGTATTCTTTTTTAAGCTTATTTTTCTAATTCAAATTTATTTATTGCATACGTTCTACATGTTAAATAATTTAAGAAATTTAATTTTTTATAATTTATTTTTTACTTATTGATATTAAATTTATAATTAAAAAATAAAAATATAAAAATAATTTCTTAAACTCAATAAAAAAGCAACTGAGTTATAATAATACTTGTTGAGTCACTAATATTATATAAACACAATAAATCAATCATCAATCAACCACCATATAAAATTGGTGAATTCTATGATGTAGAAATAATTTTTTTCTACACATGAAGAAATGAACGTGGCATAAGTTTAGGAGTGACACCTATCTTTTGCTATTATTACTTTATTCATATGTAATAAGACAAATGCATCAAATTTCAGATTTTGTCCTTTTTTTAATTAAATATTAATACTAATAAAACTTTAATTACAGATATATTTTTGTTGTATTGGACAAAAAAATTGGGCCAAAGAAAAACAATAATTTTTGAATTGTAATGGATTACTATTAAAGATATATATTTTATTGCGTTTACTTTATCAATAAAATTAATTAGTTTTTATTAAATATTTAAGTATGCATAAATAATATTAAATACTACAAACAATAAATATTAAAAAATAAATATTTAAATTCAAAATTTAGTCTCTAAATTATTGTGTATAATACTAAATTTTTCTTATATTTTGTATAAGAAATTAACAAGTGTTATTTTTATTTTGTGAGAGTACCTTTAAAAAAAATTTGTCAATAATATTAAATTTTTCTTACATTTTGTATAAAAAATTAACAAGTGTTAATTTTTTTTTGTGAGAATACCTTTAAAAAAAATTTGTCATTTGAGTTATGAATTAGTTAAAAAAATTCTTTAGTCCATGAATTATTTACTTTTTAAATTAATTTATAATATTTTGATTTATAGTATGAATGATAATTTATTTAAAATTATAAATATAACAACAAAGTTAAATTTAAAAAGATGAGGAAAAAAACTTAAAAAACAAATCTGAAGTCTGAAATATAATCCAAATTATTTGGTACGTATGAATATTTTTTTAAATGTTCAATATTAAAAATTATTTTATATGTATGAATATTTACTTATGTTCCAATTTTGCATATGAATATTTTTTTATCTTTTTAAATTTAACTTTGTTGTGATATTTGTAATTCTAAAATAAATTATCATTCTTACTATAAATCGAAATATTATAAATTAATTTTAAAAAATAAATAATTCATGGACTAAAGAGTTTTTTTTAACTAATTCATAAATCAAATGACAAATTTTTTTAAAGGTATTCTCACAAAATAAAAATAACACTTGTTAATTTTTTATACAAATTATAAGAAAAAAATTAGTATTATTGACAATTTTTTTTAAAGATATTCTCACAAAATAAAAATAACACTTGTTAATTTCTTATACAAAATGTAAGAAAAATTTAGTATTATACACAATAATTTAGAGACTAAATTTTGAATTTAAATATTTATTTTTTTAATATTTATTGTTTGTAGTATTTAATATTATTTATGCATACTTAAATATTTAATAAAAACTAATTAATTTTATTGATAAAGTAAACACAATAAAATATATTTTTTTAATAGTAATCTATTTAATAGTAATCTATTACAGTTCAAAAATTATTGTTTTTCTTTGGCCCAATTTTTTTTTCCAATACAACAAAAATATATCTGTAATTAAAATTTTATTAGTATTAATATTTAATTAAAAAAAAAGGACAAAATTTGAACTTTGATACATTTGTCTTGTCACATCTGAACAAAATAATAATAGTAAGATATATGTGTCACTCTTAAACCTATGCCACGTTCATTTCTTCATGTGTAGAAAAAAATTATTTCTACATCATAGAATTCACCTATAAAATTATATATTTGTTCATAAAAATTTTGAATATGTTACTATAAAAAATTTGATTATTTTACTATTTCAAGTTATTTTAGTAATTGATTGCTTTGTTGAAAAAGTATATAAAGTAACATGTACAAATATATAGTAGATAATTTAGTGATTATTTTTTGTATTAATGAAGTATTTTTATTATTTCTCTTATTTTTAATTGAAATATTAGAAAAAATTTGTTTAACTCAACTGTTCACTAATTTTGAAATCTTATATAAATACCAAGAAAATTAAAAGATGATGCCAATGAATAACAAATAAATCATAAAGATATACGTGAATAATAGATACATATATAATTATAAATAAGATTACTTAAGAGGTCATTATTGTCTAAATGGCATTAGTGTAATAGACTAAGGTGTTGCCGTGTTGCTGTTGGTAAACTAATAAGGATACCTTCTAAAGATCTAAAATTAGAAATATTCAATAACATTAAACGACTGAAGAATTGAAGTATTTTAATTTTTGGTAATGATCATAAAGATAAATTTAAAGGGTTTTGACTGAGTTTTTACTGTTCCTTTGATATTATTGTTTTAACTTCTAAGAGAAAATAAAAATATTACGATGTAAATGAGATATGTTTATAATGATCTCATTTATATTATAAATGAGATAAGATTAAAAAGAAAAAGTATACAGAACAAACTCCAAATCAGTCAAAAATAGAATAATTTAATTAATTATAAATTAGTAATTAGTTTTATTTATTTATGATTTAAAATATTGGTTATTAAATATTTTACCACCTTTAAATTAGGAAGAGATACGTTTAGTATCATTGCAACGTGAATCACGAAAATTGATTCAATTAGCTTCCGTCTCTTCATCCTCCTTCCCTCTCCAAATGCCTAAAACATGATAAATCAAAAAATAAATTCTGAACCATCCAATTTACAAAGAAAAGAAACATCCTAATGTCTAACATAAACACCATCTACATAGAAGTTTTGAATTTACTCAAAGATATTTAGCTGATTTTTTGCTGGAACCATCTTAATTCCCTAACATGCATTGTTGGACTAAAAAATATATTTTTATAATAATTTTTATAATTATTTATTTCAATAAATAAAGTAATTATTTAAATAAAAAATCCAAAATGAGAGGGATTTTGCATTGGAATAATTCCCCTGCAGGTGGTGGTGATGACCGTTGGGATGTTGCATTCCCTTCCCTAACTAGCCGTTGCTTCTTGTTTGCCTATGCGTGCAAGGGAGCGTCCTTTGCATGTGGGATGGCTAAAAGATTAGTTTTTTATATATAATGTTGAACGATTAAATTTAGAGTAAATTTCGTTTTTGTCCCTAATGTTTGGGGTAAATCTTATTTGTGTTCCTAACGTTTAAATCGTTCTATTTATATCTCTAACGTTTGTAAAAGTGATTCAATGTTATCCTGCCGTCAATTACACATCATGAGTGCTTTAGTTTGAGTTTTGAAAATCTCTTCTTGAAGTTAGAATACAAATGTCTGGGATAGAATCGATGATCTACTCCGAAAAATAACTCATCAAATGTTGAAACTAATTCCTACAACATTTACATAATTCACTTTTTTAGGGACATAATTGAATCTAAACAGAAATAGTGGGTATAATATTAAAATCGAACACATCCAAGTGAGACCTAATTGACTAATTGAGAATGAATACATCCAAGTGAGAATAATTGAAAAATATAATCTGATTTGTTAGTATAATTGATAGTAGGATAACATTGAATCATTTTTATAAATGTTAAGGATACAAATAGGACGATTTAAACGTTAGGAACACAAATAAGATTTACCCAAACGTTAGAGACAAAAACGATACTTTACTCTTAAATTTATCAGTGAAACTCTAAAATTACTCCACAAACTTTTATTTTTTCAATTATTAATTTTATTCTTTGATATTTGGTTATTAGTCTTCAGTCTCTAAATTTTTAGATTTTTTTATTAGTTGTTAGTTTCTCTTTTTTTTTTTTTTAATTAAAGATTTTATAGTTTAGAATTGGAGACTAATTTTTTAAATATTATCATAAATTTAGTATTTTTCAAAAATATTTGATGATTTTCGTACTTTACACATATGTAGAAGGATCTAACACATACAATTCTAATATTAAGTTGTGATTTATCAAATTTTTTAATTTAAAAAAAAATACAAAATGGTAATGCTGTATTATAAAAAAATAATTTTTTATTTGACTAAATATAATTTGTGAGTGCCATATTGTATAAAAAATTAATTTTTATTAATAACGCAAATTGGCAATGCCGATTTGTCAATAAATATTTTCTTTTTGTTTTACAATGACAAAACAATCGATTTGTCAACTCCCATATTGATGTTTATCACAAATCTGAGGACATGTATTTGGATTATGTTCGGTAAGTCGGTTACCGATCGGCTCGGGTGAAGATCTTGGGTGATGATAGGGGCTCGTCAAGTCGTGAACTGCCGCCGGTCAGAGATGCACGAGGTCCCGAGTACTTCTTGCGGAAAACAGGGGGGTGCCACCTGCAAAGACACTCCGACGCTCTTGTCAGTAAATGCGCAAGCAAAAAGGGGGTGATATGATATGTGACGTACCTCTTGGGGAAGAGCAAATCTTCCCCTTATATACCGTCAGAGGTGGGCCCTGTAAAGGCAGGCCCACTATTTCCGAGGCGCTCCCTTCACAGCTGTGGATGAGCTGTTACGGACGCGTGCCCGGGTCGGCGATGGAGCGCCCTATCCCTGACCGCCCGGGTCGGGTGGAGCTCGGGTCGGCCCAAGCCAGCAGAAGGTTTGGGCCAGGCCGTAACAGTGCCCCACGCGCCAGTGGTAGCCGTGAGGACTATTGGTGGCGCGTTCTCTCTTTCTTCATACGTCGTCGCCAGATCGGCCGCCCGTGGGGGGAACGTGCCCCCTGCGCGCGTGTCTTTTGGTTACTGAGGTAACCGTTCAGCGCTTCGTTCTCCGTGCTGAGCATTGAATGCTCATAATGGGTTGGGAATCCCCGTACGCAAAGACTATTTTGCCCCCAGTCTTTTGCGCTTGGTGCACGAAATTGTGATCTTTGGTAATGGCTCCAAAAAAACTTGGTGCTCTTATCTCAATTCATAATTTGTCACAACTTCGATACAACTAACCAGCAAGTGTACTGGGTCGTCCAAGTAATAAACCTTACGTGAGTAAGGGTCGATCCCACGGAGATTGTTGGTATGAAGCAAGCTATGGTCACCTTGTAAATCTCAGTCAGGCGGATATAAAATGGTTATGGAGTTTTCGAAAATAAATAATAAACTAAGGATAGAAACACTTATGTAATTCATTGGTGAGAATTTCAGATAAGCGTGTAGAGATGCTTTCGTTCCTCCGAATCTCTGCTTTCCCGCTGTCTTCATCCAATCAGTCTTACTCCTTTCCATGGCTGGCTTTATGCAAGGGCATTACCGTTGTCAATGGTTACATCCCCTCCTCTTGTGAAAATGGTCCAAATGCTCTGTCACAGCACGGCTAATCATCTGAGGTTTCCGATCATGCTGGAATAGGATTCACCCTCCTTTTGCGTTTGTCACTACGCCCAGCAATCGCGAGTTTGAAACTCGTCACAGTCATTCAATCCCAGAATCCTACTCAGAATACCACAGACAAGGTTTAGACCTTCCGGATTCTCATGAATGCCGCCATCAATCTAGCTTACACCACGAAGATTCTGATTAAGAGATCCAAGAGATAGTCATTCAATCGAAGGTAGAACGGAAGTGGTTATCAGGCACACGTTCATGGGGAATGATGATGATTGTCACGTTCATCACATTCATGTTGAAGTGCGAATGAATATCTTAGAAGCAGAATAAGTTGAATTGAATAGAAAAACAGTAGTACTTTGCATTAATCTTTGAGGAACAGCAGAGCTCCACACCTTAATCTATGGAGTGTAGAAACTCTACCGTATGAAAATACATAAGTGAAAGGTCCAGACATGGCCGAATGGCCAGCCCCCAAAACGTGATCACAGGATCAAAAATACAATCCAGGATGTCTAATACAATAGTAAAAAGTCCTATTTATACTAAACTAGTTACTAGGGTTTACAGAAGTAAGTAATTGATGCATAAATCCACTTCCGGGGCCCACTTGGTATGTGCTTGGGCTGAGCTTGAAGTATACACATGTAGAGGTCAATCTTGGAGTTGAACGCCAGCTTTTGTGCCATTTTGGGCGTTGAACTCCACTTTGCAACTTGTTTCTGGCGCTGGACGCCAGAATTGGGCAGAGAGCTGGCGTTAAATGCCAGTTTGCGTCATCTAAACTTGGGCAAAGTATGGACTATTATATATTGCTGAAAAGCCCTGGATGTCTACTTTCCAACGCAATTGAAATCACGCCATTTTGAGTTTTGTAGCTCCAGAAAATCCATTTTGAGTGCAGAGAGATCAGAATCCAACAGCATCAGCAGTCCTTCTTCAACCTCTGAATCTGATTTTTGCTCAAGTCCCTCAATTTCAGCCAGAAAATACCTGAAATCACAGAAAAACACACAAACTCATAGTAAATTCCAGAAATGTGAATTTAACATAAAAACTAATAAAAACATCCCTAAAAGTAACTAGATTCTACTAAAAACATACTGAAAACAATGCCAAAAAGCGTATAAATTATCCGCTCATCACAACACCAAACTTAAATTGTTGCTTGTCCCCAAGAAACTGAAAATCAAATAGGATAAAAAGAAGAGAATATACTATAAATGCCAAACTATCAATGAAACATAGCTCCAATTAAATGAGCGGGACTTATAACTTTTTGTCTCTTGAATAGTTTTGGCATCTCACTTTATCCATTGAAGTTCAGAATGATTGGCATCTATAGGAACTCAGAGTTCAGATAGTGTTATTGATTCTCCTAGTTCAGTATGATGATTCTTGAACACAGCTACTTTATGAGTCTTGGCCGTGGCCCTAAGCACTTTATTTTCCAGTATTACCACCGGATACATAAATGCCACAGACACATAATTGGGTGAACCTTTTCAGATTGTGACTCAGCTTTGCTAAAGTCCCCAATTAGAGGTGTCCAGGGTTCTTAAGCACACTCTTTTTTTTTGCTTTGGACCTTGACTTTAACCGCTCAGTCTCAAGTTTTCACTTGACACCTTCACGCCACAAGCACATGGTTAGGGACAGCTTGGTTTAGCCGCTTAGACCAGGATTTTATTCCTTTAGGCCCTCCTATCCACTGATGCTCAAAGCCTTGGGATCCTTTTTATTGCCCTTGCCTTTTGGTTTTAAGGGTTATTGGCTTTTTGCTCTTGCCTCTTGGTTTTAAGAGCTTTTGGCTTTTTCTGCTTGCTTTTTCTTTTTCTTTCTTTTTTTTTTTTCTTCTGCAAGCTTTATTCTTTGCTGCTTTTTCTTGCTTCAAGAATCATTTTTATGATTTTTCAGATTATCAAATAATATGTCTCCTTGTCATCATTCTTTCAAGAGCCAACATATTTAACATTCTTAAACAACAACTTCAAAAGACATATGTCCATGAGGACTTGGTCCAACCTTTGATTAAAGTTGATCCTTCTAGTGTAGGGGCGTGCATCTCCTTGCAGCATGGGCAAGTTAAACGCCAACCTCACGTTTTTTGGACTAAAATCTAACTATTTCCCCCGAACCATGGTGAGATAATTCTTTGGGTTCGGGTTCTTACTTTGATCATGGTTCCTAGTGATCCATGCATTGGCATAGAACTCTTGAACCATTAGGATGCCGACTTGTCAGATGGGTTTTGTTAGAACTTCCCAACCTCTTCTTTGGATTTCATGTCGGATCTCTGGATACTCATTCTTCTTGAGCTTGAAAGGGACCTCGGGGATCACCTTCTTCTTGGCCACAACATCATAGAAGTGGTCTTGATGGATTTTGGAGATGAATCTTTCCATCTCCCATGACTCGGAGGTGGAAGCTTTTGTCTTCCCTGTCCCTTTTCTAGAGGATTCTCCGGTCTTAGGTGCCATCAATGGTAATGGAAAAACAAAAAGATTATGCTTTTACCACACCAAACTTAAAATATTGCTCGCCCTCGAGCAAGAGAAGAAAGAAGAGATGAAGAAGAAGAAGAAATGGAGGAGAGGGAGAGAAAGATGTGTTTCGGCCAAGAAGGGAAAGAGAGGGTTGTGTTGTGTGAAAATGAGGAGGAATGGAGGGCTATATATAGGGAAGGGAGGGTGGGTAAGTTTCGGCCATATGGGGTGGTTTGGGTGGGAAATTGATTTTGAATTTTGAAGGTATGTGGAGTTTATGAGGTAGGTTTATCGGGAAGAGTGGATGGATGTGAGTGGTGAAGTGGTGATAGGGAAGAGAGATTGAGGTGATTGGTGAAAAGTTTTGGGGAAGAGTGTTTATGGGATTGTGTGAAAGAGGGGTGAGAAGAAGTGAGTGGAGGTAGATGGGGATCCTGTGGGGTCCACAGATCCTGAGGTGATCCTGTGGGGTCCACAGATCCTGAGGTGTTCAAGGATTTACAACCTTGCACCAAATTGGGCATGCAAAATGCCCTTGCACACAACTCTAGGCGTTCAGCGCCAGATTGGTGCTTGTTTTGGGCGTTGAATGCCCATTTGTTGTCCATTTCTGGCGTTGAACGCCAGAACCATGCTTGTTCTGGGCGTTCAGCGCCAGCTCTTCTCCAGGGTGCAATTCTGGCGTTCAAACGCCCAGATGCTGCCCATTTTGGGCGTTCAGCGCCAGAACCATGCTCTGTTATGGCGTTGAACGCCAGCCAAATGCTTCTTATTGGCGTTTAAACGCCAGTAAGGTCTTCCTCCAGGGTGTGATTTTTCTTCTGCTGTTTTTGATTCTGTTCTCAATTTTTATATTTATTTTGTGACTCCACATGATCATAAACCTAATAAAACATGAAAAACAATGAAAATTAGATAAATAAACATTGGGTTGCCTCCCAACAAGCGTTTCTTTAATGTCAATAGCTTGACAGTGGGCTCTCATGGAGCCTCACAGATGTGCAGAGCTTTGTTGAGACCTCCCAACACCAAACTTAGAGTTTGGATATGGGGGTTTGACACCAAACTTAGAGTTTGGTTGTGGCCTCCCAACACCAAACTTAGAGTTTGACTGTGGGGGCTTTGTTTGAATCTGCTTTGAGAGAAGCTTTTTATGCTTCCTCTCCATGGATGCAGAGAGAGATCCTTGAGTTGTAAACACAAGGTTGTCCTCATTTATTTGAAGGATCAATTCTCCTCTGTCCACATCAATCACAGCTCTTGCTGTGGCTAGGAAAGGTCTTCCTAGGATGATGGATTCATCCTCATCCTTCCTAGTATCTAGGACTATGAAATCAGTAGGGATGTAAAGGCCTTCAACCTTTACTAACACGTCCTCTACTTGTCCATAAGCTTGTTTTCTTGAATTGTCTGCCATTTCTAATGAGATTTTAGCAGCTTGCACCCCATAGATTCCCAGTTTCTCTATTACAGAGAGGGGCATGAGGTTTATTCCTGAACCAAGGTCACACATAGCCTTAAAGATCATGGCGCCTATGGTACAAGGTATTAAGAACTTTCCAGGATCCTGTTTCTTCTGAGGTAATGTCAGTTGATCCAGATCACTTAGTTCATTGGTGAACAAGGGAGGTTCATCTTCCCAAGTTTCAATGCCAAATAATTTGGCATTCAGCTTCATGATTGCACCAAGGTACTTGGTGACTTGCTCCTCAGTGACATCCTCATTCTCTTCAGAAAAGGAATACTCATCAGAGCTCACGAATGGCATAAGGAGGTTTAATGGAATCTCTATGGTCTCTAGATGAGTCTCAGATTCCTTTGGTTCCTCAAAGGGAAGCTCCTTATTGATCACTGGACGTCCTAGGAGGTCTTCCTCCTTGGGATTCACGTCCTTTCCTTCCTTTACAGGTTCGGCCATGGTGATCAATTCAATGGCCTTGCACTCTCCTTTTGGATTTTCTTCTGTATTGCTTGGGAGAGTACTAGGAGGGATTTCAATGATCTTTTTACTCAGCTGGCCCACTTGTGCCTCCAAATTTCTAATGGAGGACCTTGTTTCATTCATGAAACTTACAGTGGCCTTGGACAGATCAGAGACTAAGTTTGCTAAATTAGAGGTATTTTGTCCAGAGTTCTCTGTCTGTTGCTGAGTGGATGATGGAAAAGGTTTACTATTGTTAAACCTGTATCTTCCACCATTATTAAAGCCTTGTTGAGGCTTTTGTTGAGTAGGATGAACATAGTTTCTGGGCGTTTTCCAGGCTCCCGATCTCATAGTCTAACGGAGTGGTACCCCGCTGTAGGTATGCCTCGTGTTGTCGCTCGGACTTCTACTTCTGCCGCAAATTACGACCCTTACGCTTGGGTGATCTCGGACATAAAGGACTCGCCTAACCAGATGGATCTGGAAGAGCTGACGGAATTCCGGCAAGCCAGGTACTTATGTGGGGGGACGGACGAAGAGACTAACTATGAGACCTTCGTTCCTGCCCCCGACGAGCGGTTGTACGAGATCAACCTCCGTTCTTCCCGGGTTGCCGACTGGATCTGGTTTTACAAGGCCATGTTCACCCAAGTCAGCGTTCGCCTACCCTTCTCTTACTTTCAGATGTCTCTCCTTGGTCGGATATCCGTGTCGCCGTCGCAGCTCCATCCGAACAGCTGGGCTTCTATCCACTGTTTCGAGATGGTCTGTGAATATCTCGAGCTGCCGGCATCAGTGGATGTCTTCCTCTTTTTCTTCAACCTCACTAACCCCTCCAAACAAGGGAAGGCGAGAAAAGGGTTCCTTTCTTTCCGGTCTGCCCAAGGTCGGAGGATATTTGGTCTGTTCGAGGACTCTTACCATGGGTTCAAGGACAAATTCTTTAAAGTTCGCCCTGCTAAAGGTCGCCATCCCTTTTGGTTATCGTTAGAGGGGGAGCGCCTCATCCCAACTTATTGGAGTTTTGGGGCGGGGTCTAATTCTTTTATTAAGGTGACGTACAAAGGGATGTCCCCTGTAGATAAGAAAATAGCGGATGTGTTGTTTGCCCTCTTTGGGAAGAACCCCGTGAACCCCCATCTTCTCATGGGTGAACGGGAGGCCGCCAGGAGCTATATCCGTGAGTCGTTTTGTTTTGTAGCGTACTGTTTATCATTGCTTGTTTTTCTTGATCTGACGACTGATGTATTTATCTGTTTGCTGCAGTGGAGATGTCTGCCTCAGTAATAGGGCTTGAAAATTTGATGAAGACCTTCTTCGAGGACAGTGATGAAGAGAAGGCCGAAGAGGAAGATGCCGGGAAGTCGGGGGGCCCTTCCGGGGAGAAGGAGGGTCAAGCTGTGCCCTCTCCCCATGATACCGGTATGTCGGAGAAGAATCCAGCAGGGGCGCAGGCTTCCCCCCTTTCCGAGGAGGTGGTCGTTGGTGGGCATTCGTCCTCCACCCATCAGGAAGATGATGATGTGGAACTCATCCACACCCCTAAGAGGCGGAGGGCGTCTGCCAGCCCGGAAGGGACTCTCACGATTATGGAAAGAAATTTTGATGCTACAAAGTTTATTGACTCCCAGCTGATCCCTGGGACGGAGGAGCATTTTCATGGAACCGACCTGGCTGGACAGGCGAGATGGATGTACCGGACTTTGCTCCAGGGGGCCGTGATAGCTCGAAAGGCTGAGTTCGAGTTGTCGGGAATGCAGGCTCTCTGGAGGAAACTCGAATCCTCTGTCAAGGCAAACAATGATTTCAAGGTGCAAGTTGAGCTGCTTCAGAGCCAGTTGTCTGAGATGGGGGAGAAGCTCAAGGCCTCTGAGGAGAAAACGACATCTACCGAGGAGAAATTGAAGGCTTCCAACGAGACGGTGGCCCGTTTAGCCGAGCGGGAGATGACCCTGGAGAGCCAGCTGAATGCCGCTCAGGGTCGGGTGGCGGTCTTGGAGCAGGAACGTGACCAAGCCGTTTCGTCGGTTAAAGCTGCTAAAGCCGAGGTTGAAGAGCTCAGGAAGAAGCTGAAAGCAACCAAAGAGCAAGGGAAGAATGCGATCTCCATGACTGAGGACGCCCTGAAGGCTCAGGTAAAGATCGTGGCTCCCGATTTTGACACATCGGCTATTGGTGTCTTCAAAATGATCCAGGACGGCAAGATTGTCGATATGCCTAGAAAGTGATTTCTTGTAACTTTGGGTTAGTGTGGATTTGTTGAACATTTTTTTGTGAACTTATTACTTTTATGCTTAGTTGGTCGCTTGGTCGTCTTGTCGTTATTGTTGTTTATCTTGTTTGGCGTTTTATTTTTGTTACCGCCTTTTGGGGCGGGCTTATTGCTTGTGCCCGTTTTTCCGTTTGCGCTGGTAATCCGATTAGAACCGTCGTAGTTTTGTTTGCAAAGCCGCTTGGTATGGCCATGGTTCCGTTGGCTTCCTGGGGTGATCAGTCCCGGGTTGCCGTTTACGAGTACGATATCGTGAATTACGCATCGAAAGATAAAAAACAGAAGAATTTGGACAAGTAAGAATTAGTCGTTAGCTAGACAAGTTTATGAACACAATAGGCATTTGATAAAAGTAAGCAATTGAGAATTGACATTTGATCAAGGCAAAACTCTACCCAGCTTATCAGGCCGCTTGGTCGGTAAGCCCAAGCTACGAGTAGAATCTCCTCAGGTTACCTGCGTTCCAAGTTCTCGGGATCTCCCTACCATCGAGTATTTCCAGCTTGTAGGCACCTTTACCGAGCACTTCTTTGATTCTGTAGGGGTCTTCCCAATTTGCCGCGAGTTTTCCTTCTCCTGGGGTCGGTAGACCGACGTCGTTGCGTCGTAGGACGAGGTCTCTTTCCTCAAAATCCCTCCTGAGGACTTTAGTGTTGTAGCGCAGGGCTATTCTTTGTTTTAATGCCGTTTCTGACAATTGGGCCATCTCTCTGGTCTCTTCTACCAGGTCCTTTTCTACCGCTTCGTCAACACCTGCAAGTAATAGCCGTGGGCTCGGTTCGCCGATTTCGACGGGTATCACTGCGTCGACCCCGTATGTTAGACGAAAAAGGGGTTTCCCCTGTAAAGCTTTGTTTGGTTGTTTGGTAGGACCAGAGGACCGACGCGAGTTCGTCGGCCCAAGCACCTTTTTTGTTGTCTAAGCGCTTCTTGAGGCCGAGTAGGACCACTTTGTTTGCGGCCTCCACTTGCCCGTTTGTCTGGGGATGTTCCACCGAGGAAAACTTCTGTTTTATTCCTAGGCCGGTGAGGAACTCCGCGAACTTCTTGTCAGTGAATTGCATCCCGTTGTCCGAAATGACGACCTCCGGGATACCGAAACGGGTTATCACCTGTCTCCACATGAACTTTCTGTAATTGGAGGAAGATATGCTGGCTAGTGGCTCAGCCTCTATCCATTTGGTGTAGTAGTCGATGGCGACTATGAGATATTTGACTTGTCCTGGGCCAACCGGGAAAGGTCCTAAAAGGTCAACTCCCCATTGAGCGAAAGGTCGCGTAGACGTCAGCAGGCTCAACTCGGAGGCCGGCGCCTTATGGAAGTTGGCGTGTTGTTGACACTTTACGCACTTTCTGACAAATTCCCTGGAGTCTTTCATCATTGATGGCCAGTAATATCCAGCTCGGATGAGCTTCCTCGCTAGGGCCTTGCCCCCGATGTGGTGGCCGCAACATCCCTCATGGACTTCTCTAAGTACATAGTCCGTCTGGTCGGGGTGTAAGCACTTCAACAGGGGTTGGCTGAGCCCCTTTCTGAACAGTTGCCCTTGTATGATTGCGTATCTGGCTGCCTCCCTTCTCAATGTTTTGGCCGCCTTCTCATCGTCAGGTAACTTGCTGAGTTCTAGGAAGTTCGTGATCGGGTCCAACCAGGAGGGGCTTGACTCCGCCAAGTGGAGGGCGACGGTCGGTTCCTTCACCATGCCCTGGATGAGAGATCGGTTACCCACTCCTGGCTTCGTGCTTGCTAGTTTGGACAGGAGGTCTGCCCGTGTGTTCCTTTCTCTTGGAACGTGTTGGACCGTGACCTCTTGGAAATCTCTTGTCAATTCTCTTACTTTTTCCAAATATTTTTGTAGAAGGGGGTCCCTTGCTTGATAGCTTCCGTTTACCTGTGAGGTGACGACTTGTGAGTCGCTGCATACCTCCAGTCTTGTTGCCCCGATTTCCCGAGCTAACGTCAGTCCTCCTAAGAGGGCTTCATATTCTGCTTGATTGTTCGACACAGGGAACTCAAACTTGGTTGATTGCTCGTATATGACTCCCGCTGGGCTTTCTAAGATGACCCCGGCTCCCCCGAACGTCTGGTTGGAGGCCCCGTCTACGTGGAGCCTCCATCGTGTGCCCGTTTCCTCGGGGGGATCACCGGTCACCTCTACCAAGAAATCTGCCATTGCCTGTGCCTTAATTGCATGCCGGGGCTCATACTACAAGTCGTATTGGGAGAGCTCGATGGCCTAGGTCATCATCCTGCCGGCCGAATTGGGTTTTTGGAGTACTTGGCGAATTGCTTGGTTCGTCCTCATGACTATACGGTGACCCTGGAAGTATTGCCTCAACCTTCGGGAGGAGGTTAGGAGTGTCAGCGCCAGTTTTTCTAGTTTGCTGTACCTCAGCTCTGCTCCTTGTAGTGCCCTGCTCACGAAGTAAATCGGTTGCTGAGCTTTCGCTTCTTCTCTTACGAGCACTGCTGCAAGTGCTTCCTCTGTTACTGCTAGGTAGAGGTAGAGTGGCTCTCCGTCCTTGGGCTTTCCGAGCACCGGAGGCGTTACTAGGATCTTCTTGAAGTGGTTGAATGCTTCCTCACACGCTGGGGTCCATTCGAATGCTATCCCCTTTTTCATCAGATTGAAGAAGGGTAGGGATTTTACTGCTGATGCGCCGAGGAAGCGGGATAACGCCGTCAGCCTTCCTACCAACCGTTGGACATCTTTGATACAACCCGGGCTTTTCATCTGGAGGATCGCTTGGCATTTTTCAGGATTGGCCTCTAATCCTCTCTGGGTGATCATGAATCCCAGGAACTTCCCGGCCTCCATGGCGAAGGCGCATTTGAGCGGGTTGAGCCTCATGCCGTGTTGTCGGAGGGAGGCGAACACGCTCCCCAAGTCGCTCAGGAGATCGTCGGGCCGTGCAGTTTTCGCGAGGATATCGTCCACGTAGACTTCTACTGTCTTGCCTATGAGTTCATTGAATATCTTGTTCATCAGTCTCTGGTATGTGGCGCCAGTGTTTTTCAGTCCAAATGACATCACCCTGTAACAATAGATCCCTCCTGGCGTTATGAACGCCGTTTTGTCCTTGTCGGGTCGGTGCATCGGTATCTGATTGTACCCAGAGTAGGCGTCCATAAAGCTCAGATACCGGTACCCCGCTGCTGCGTCGACGAGTGCATCAATGTTGGACAGGGGATAGCAGTCTTTAGGACATGCCTTGTTGAGGTCAGAATAGTCTACACACATTCTCCACCTCCCACTGTGTTTTTTCACCAAAACCACGTTCGACAGCCAAGTTGAGTAGTCCAGCTCTCGGATGAACCCTGCTTCAAGTAGGCTGGCCGTCTGCCTGGCCACCTCCTCTGCCCTTTCCTGTGACATCTTCCTCCTCCTCTGGGCCACTGGCTTGGCCTCCGGCTTGACGGCCAGATGGTGTGACATGAGTTGGGGATCTATCCCTGGCATGTCGGCGGGTGTCCAGGCGAAGAGGTCGGCATTAGCTCTGATCATCTCCATCAAGGGTTCTTTTAATTCATTGGGGAGGTTTCTGTTTATGAATGTGAACTTCTCGTCCCCGTCACCGACCCTAAATTTTTCCAGGTCCCCTTCTGGCTCGGGTCTGGGCCTGTCATCTATCCTGGCGTCCAGGTCGGCAAGGAAATCCCCCGTTGCTTCTTTGGACTTTTTCCTGAGAGAGAGGCTGGCGTGGTCGCAAACGACTGCCGTTTCTAAGTCTCCTCTGATGGATCCTACGGATCCGTATCAGTAACAAACTTCATTACAAGAAGCTTCGTACTGATCGCCGCCCCAAGGTCGTTAATGGTTTTTCTCCCCAGGATGATATTGTAAGCTGTGGAGTCTCGTAAGACAACAAAATCGGCTATTATCATCCTTCGTCTCTGTCCTTATCCCAGGGAGGTCGGGAGTGAGATGATCCCATATGGCTTGATGAAGTGGTCTCCCAGCCCTACCACGCCGTGCTGGTGGGTCGCCAGATCGGCATCACGCAGTCCCAAGGCATCAAAAACGTTGCGAAACATGATGTTCGAGTCCGCTCCCGTGTCTACTAGGATCAGTTTGACGAGTCCGGTTCCGACTCTGGCCGTGATAACCATGGGGAGACTTTCCGGTACCTCGTCGAACCATTGGTCCTCGGGGCCGAAAGAGATTGATGGGAGTCCCCGGGAACTTCTAGCGGATGAGGAGGAGACCGCGAGGATCTTGGCGTCTTTTTTCTGCGCCGATTTCGACCTCGGGGCGAAATTTCTCGCTGTTACTACGTTCACCACCGTGAGACCGTGGTTGTCCCCCTCGGGTTCTTGACGTCGTCTTATTGCCCGGGACCTGTCCTTGCTATCCTGATCCCGATTTCGTCTCCTCGGTTCCCTTATGAGGTGGGAGAAGTCGGCGAGCTTTCCATCCCTGATTGCTTGCTCCAGGGCATCCTTTAGATCGAAGCAGTCTTGGGTCTTGTGCCCGTATCCCTTGTGATATTCGCAGTAAAGGCTCTTATTTCCCCCCGTCCTGTCCTTCAGAGGTCGGGGTCTTGATAGTATCCCTTTCTCGGCTATCTGTTGGTAAACTTCCGTGATCGGAGCCGTAAGGGGGGTATAGTTGGTGAATTTCCCGACTCGGGGAAATGGCTTTGGCGCTTTGCTCGGACCGCCGTCCCTGGCGTGTTTCTTCTGTTTTTCTCCACCCTCGTAGTGTCGGGCTTGGTTGTAGGGGGGTTGCCATTTATTGGCAGCCACGACCCTGCTGACTTCTTCGTCGTTAATGTACTCCTTAGCCACGCACTGGATCTCCTGCATGGTCCGTACCGGCCTCGTGATAAGGTGCTTTCTGAAGTCTTCATTCAGGAGCCCATTCGTTAAGCACAAGCTCGCCACTGAGTCCGTCAGCCCGTCAATTTCCAAGCATTCATCGTTGAAACGATCTAAGTATTTCTTGGTCGGCTCCCCGGCTCTCTGGGTCACTCCCAGCAAATTGATCGGATGCTTGGCTTTGGCGATCCTGGTCGTGAACTGAGCCAGGAAGGCGTGGCTGATGTCGGAGAATTGGGTTACCGAGCCCTGCAGGAGGTTGTTGAACCACCGTATTGCAGGTCCAGCGAGGGTGACCGGGAAAGCGCGGCACCTTACCTCGTCTCCCACTCCTTCTAGGTTCATCCTGGCCTCAAAGGCCGTGAGGTGTCCCAGTGGGTCTTGTGTTCCATCGTACCTCATGTTCGTTGGCTTGTCAAAGTGTTTTGGCAGCCGGACTTCGAGTATGGAACGGTGGAATGGGGTCGCTCCCATTATTACGGGTCCCCGTGTTCCCGTCGTTCTTCCTTCGTCGCTTTCTCGACGAGTGTCCTCGTCTCCGCGGTTCCTGGTACGCTGTCCCTCGTGTCTGGCGTAAATGACGGGGTCACGACGTCTTCTCGCACGCCCTCTCCCCCCGGTGCTTTCGAATTCATCTTGGGGGCTAGGCGTACGTCTGGAGCGACTCCTGGAGCGAGAGCGGGAGTGACTCTGCTCTGGGGTGTGTTGGTCGCGTTCCCTATCTGCTAGCCGGCGCTCCAAGTCTTGCATTCTGTGGCGTAGCTCTTGCATTATTCTGGCGTGGTTGTCTCCGGTCCCCCAAAGGGGCGTCTCTCATGTGATTGGGTTGCGTCCCTGGGGGGACCTTGGATGTTGTCGGGTTTCCGTCCCGGCGGCGTCGCCTCCGGGTACGGCCTCGCGGCCTGTCTCCGTTTCAAACTTTTAAGTGTGGGGAGGTCGTCCGACCGGTCGGCGATTTTGGGTGACAAATTTCTAATCCCAACACTTTTGCATTTCATTTTAGGATTTTAGGATTTTTACTTGCATTTTCTTATTTTTTCATATGTATACACAATAAGCTTAGTCAAGATAATGAGAATTTTTCAAGATTTCTATCTATAGGGCATGTCAATTGATTTGAGTGAAAACTTTTCATAGAACTTGCTTGAATTATATATATTGTGGAACATATTTTGAGCTAAGAACACAAGCTTGTGAGATTTGAGCCTAACGGTGTGGTTACATCTTACAACCACTTATTTTTCCTTCTTGTGTGCATTATTCTCTTTCTATGATTGTAATCTTTGATTTGTTTGATTCTTTATGTCCATTATTTTGTGTATTCATGCATTTATATGATTGAGGCCATCATTTCATTAGCTCACTTACCCAAATGGCCTTACCTTTTATCTTCCTTTGTTAGCCAAATTTGAGCCTACGCTTAACCCATTTATTCTTTAATTTAGCATATTACTAGCCTTAAAGCGAAAAACAATAAATGTCCTTAATTTGGGTCTTTGATTAGCTTAGGCTAGTGTGTGTGAGTATCATTCAAGTGTGGGAACCTTGGGACATTGGGTGAATAAAAGAGTAGTTTTGTAATGTTATTGGAAATATTGGGAATTGGGTACATACTCATGTATTGATCAAATGTAAAACCTTATGCATTGAGGTTCTTGTATATAAAAAGAAAAAAAATAAGAAAAACAAAAGAAAAAGAAATAAAAGTGAAAAAGAAAAATAATATGGAAAAGAAAAGAAAAAAATAGAAAAAGAAAGAAAAAAAGAATAAAAATAATAAAAAGGGGACAAAATGCCCCAAAGTGAAGCTCAATAAGATCAATGCATAAGTGCTGTGAAATGAAAAGAAAATGCATGAGTATGTGAAAAAGTGAGAAAATGGGTAGTTAGGTTAGAACTTAATTGTATAGGATGTCATAGGTTAGGTGGGAAGTCTAAGTTTATCAAAGATTCAAATTTTAAGCTCACTTGACCAAATATGCATCCTACCTTGACCCTAACCCCATTACAACCTAAGAAAAAGACCTCATGATAGATGTATGCATGCATGAAATATATGTTGATTGTTAGAAGAAGAACAAATCTTAGAAAGCATGATTAGGAGAGAATTGAGTGAATCAACCCTAAACACTTGAGCGAATAGAGTGCAAACACATCCGGTGAGGGTTCGATGCTCGATTACATGTCTCCACCTATGATCATCTCCTTTCATGCAAGTTTGTGAAAATATTTAATAGCTCAATTCAATTGTGGATTAGACTTGCTAGTCCTTAGCCCTTGTGCATATATGCTTCTTGGGAATTGATTTATTTCGACCAAGCAATTGTATTCATTTAGATAGTTGCATTTAGGTAGATTGCACTTAGTTAGTTTCCATTAAATAAATGCCATGCCCTTTACTTCATTCTTGGTTTAAGCATGAGGACATGCTTGGTTTAAGTGTGGGGAGGTTGACAAACCCTATTTTGACGGTTTATCTTGTATTGATTTTAAGGGATTTTATCACCTTTTACCCACATGTATTCAATGAAATAGCATGGTTTTGTGATTGTCTCCTTATTTGTACCTAGATGTGAAAACATGCTTTTAGACCCTTAATTTGATGGTTTTCATTCACCTTTGATTCCATAAGATGCCTTGATATATTTGTTAGTGATTTCAGATTGAAAAGGCTAGGAATGGATCAAAGGAGTGAAGAGGAAAGCATGCAAAGTGAAGAAATCATGGAAAGTCAAACAAGTTGAACTCGCCCATGGACGCGCGCGCGCACCTGGCGCTTGCGCACCTTGCGAATTACCCCATGGATGCGTACGCGTGATGTGCGCGTACGCGTCGGTGTTGGTTCATGATTTTTTTTAAAGAAAACGTGGCCAATGAATTCTCAAGGGTTGTGGGGCCCAATCCCAACCAACTTTGGTGCCAAAGATGCTATTTAAAGCCAAGGATTGAAGAGCAAAGGGACATTAGTTCATTTTCACTCATTAGGATTAGTTTAGAAGTAGTTTCTAGAGAGAGAAGCTCTCACTTCTCTCTAGAATTAGGATTAGGATTAGGTTTAGTTCTTAGATCTAGGTTTTAATCTTTTCTTTCTTCCACTTCTATCTCTCAATTCTTTGTTGCTACATTCATCTTCTTCTATTCTTTTGTTGTAATTTCCTTTATGTTGTTCTTATATTTTGTTGTAGATCTAGTATTGTTCCTTCTACTTTCTTCCAATTCAATAAGAGGTAATTCATGTAGGTCTTGTTTCCTTTAATTGTTGTTGTTAATTCTTTACATTTGATTGTTGTTAGAATTAATTCTTGTTGTTGATTTACTATGATTTTCTTTTGTGCCTTCCAAGTGTTTGAGAAAATGCTTGGTTGGATTTTAGAGTAGAGTTTTATGTTCTTGGCTTGGAAAGGTAACTTAGGAACTCTTGAGTTACTAATGTCCAAGTAATTGATGATTGGGATCCATTGACTCTAGTTCTCACTAATTGAATTAGTGGAGAGTTAGGACTTATGGACTAGGATTGACATAGCTCATTTGACTTTCCTTTACTACTAGTTAGAGGATGATTTAATGAGATTAATCCTTGCCAATTCTCATATTGTGGTTAGTGATTAGGATAGAGATCCTTGACCACCAACCCTTGCCAAGACCTTTTTAGGCCTTAGTTTACTTTCTTGCCATTTATCTTTCATGTTTCTTATTAAAACCCCAAAAATAACTCACAACCAATAACAAAACACTTCATTACAATTCCTAGGGAGAACGACCCAAGGTTTGAATACTTCGGTTATTAATTTTAGGGGTTTGTTACTTGTGACAAACAATTTTTTGTATGAAAGGATTATTGTTTGGTTTAGGAACTATACTTGCAACGAGAATTCATTTGTGAAATTCTAAACCGTCAAAAATACAATCATCAAAATGGCGCCGTTGCCGGGGAATTGCAATGGTGTTATGTTATTGGTTATTGTATATATGTGAATAGTGTGAATATGTGTGCTTTTGTTAGCTCTTGCTAGTTTTAGGATTTAATTTTCTTGCTTCTTATTTGATTTTGTTTTCATTTTCCTCTTGCTATCATGAATTCTCACTTTGGCTATGAGTGTAGTTACAATTATGTTGTAGGTGATGAGGACTATAATGAGAATGTGTATCAAGGATGGGATAACCAAAGGTGGGAGGAGCCATATGCTTATGATCAATCCTCATGGCAACAACCCCCACCAATGCACTATGAAGAAGAGCCATTCTATGATGCATATCAATCCAATGATTATGGTGAATCACCTTGTGACTTTCAAGAACCACCACCATATGCCTATGATTCATACCCACAACATAACTCCCAACCATACTCACAAGCCCCTTCTTACCAACCATCTTCATATGACCCTAATCCATATCCATCCTACCAACAACCATATGAGCAATATGAACCACACATAGAGCCACCACCACGCCAACATCAACATTTTCAAGAGCCACCTCCTTCACATTATTACCAAGATGAACCACCTCCAATATATGAGAATTTTCAACCACAAGACGAATACTACTTTCCACTACAACCTCCCATGGAAGGATACTCATATCCATTGATCCAAGAGCCACATGATCCTAATCATATTATTCAAGAGGAACAAGAGTCAAGGGATCGTCTCAAGGAAGTATTGGATCAATTTCAAGCAACCATGGAGTGTGTTGTGCAACAAGTGGAAAGAGTGGAAAACATAGAACCACCACAACTCTACCAAGAAGAACCACCTTCCTACTATGAACCCTCTCCCCAATTTAATGAACCCTTCCACCCACCCCAATCTCTAATGGATGAAACCCTTGGTGTTCTTGTTCAAGGGCAAGAAGAGATGAAAAGGGATGTGCAAAATTTCATGGCCACCTTGGATGCGGTAACAAATCAATTAGCCTCCCAATGCTTGAACACTCAAGGAACTCCCATGGCTACATGTGGATAATCAAATGAAGAACATAGCATGAAGGAGAGATTGGAAACTCCGGTGGGAAATGAGGGAAGTTGCTTTGTATTGGAACAATTGGAGGAAGCTTTAATTGTTGAAGACAAGGAAGAAGTGGTAGAAGACTTAGGAGATGCGGAGCTTCCATAGGAACATAGAGTTGAAGAAAACCCCTCCAAGATGATTGAAATTGATGCTAGGGAGGAAAGTGCACACCTTCTAAGGCATATCCCATATGAAGACTTGGATGGGATAGAGAAAGAATTGAGTTCCCTTGGTGATGAAGATCAAGCATCAAGTCTTAGTGGTGAAGAATCCTTTAAGCATGAAGAACCTTCTCCGGTTGGATTTGAAAGCGTTGATGAGGTAAATTTTTCTCACCCTCCCTATTATGATTTGAGTAAAGGAAAAGGTTTAGATAAAATTGTTGAACAAAGGATTGAGATTAAGAGATCTTGTGAAGAGGTGGAAGTCCCTAGAAATAGAAGAACGAGGGTTGGTTATGCTTTGTCAAGATCTTTGGAAGCATCTTTGCCTAGGTTGTCGTCTACCCCTTCACTTGAGTGGGTAAAATTCATTTCTATTAGCTTTATTGTCCCACTTGAGTATGACTTGCTTGAAACGGATGGTCAACTTAGAATGCTTTGTGGGATGAAGCGTAAGCGAAAGATGTTTCGTGGTTGGCGTTGCAAATCAAGGCTCATTTTGGTTGATACTTCAAGAGTTGAATACAAAGGTGGGAATAGTGCTCAAATAGATGGGTCTAGGAGGATTGTTGGCCACTATATAGAGAATTCACCTTACTCACCACCCGGTTGGACTAATAATGATGACCAACCTCAAGACGGGTGTGAAAACAAAGTGTGGGATCCCGGATTACAAGAAGAGGATCAACTTTGGGAGCCCCAAGCTTGTGAAGAACTCCATCAAGACTTGGCTCAATCCATGAAGAATCTTGGGGCACAATGGAGAACCAAGCATTGGTGGGAGTTCCAAGATGAATACAAGCACAAGCCACCTTGATGAGGAGCTCCCCATAAGTCCAACTTAAGGACAATAAACAAAAGTGCTAGGTGGGAGACAACCCACCATGGTAAAATCCTTTCATTTTCTCTTTTGTATATATTGGTAGAATTAGCTTAATTTCATGTTTTGTTTAGTTAGTTGAGTATGTTTGGTAGTTTAAGTATGTTAAATAAGGTTTTATGGTGTTTTGGTAGCTGTTTGGAGGTTTGGAATGCTTGGATTGGTGCAAAAACATAGAAAAAATTTTGAAAAACAGAGCACCATCCACGCGTACGCGTACATGGCGCGTACGCGCACTTCCAGCATTCTCGACCATCCACGCGCGCGCGCCTTGCGTGCGTACGCGCGGATTGAGAAGTTCCAACCTCCATACATTTTCCAGAGAGTTGTGCCTGCGCCGCGCCAACGTTGTGCCTCTGGCACAAACCCCACTTGCGCACACGCGCACATGACGCGTACGCGCCACTGTCGAAATAAGCCAACGACGCGCGCGCGCCATGTGTGCGTATGCGCAGATTTCTTTCTCCCATCCACTTTTCTTTTCTTCTCCTCTTTCCAATTCTTTCCTTCTCCTTTCTTCTTCCCTTCTCCTACCCCTCATCCAACACTTCCAAACACCATGGATAACCATTTATTTTAGTTAGTTAATTAGTTAGTTGGTTAGTTGATTAGCTAGTTTTAGTTTAGTTTTCATTTTATTTTCTCTCTTTTCATCATAAGTGTTGGAGTATTGACTTTGTTTATTATACGTTGCTGCCCTTGTTGCCTAAATGCTATTTTAGCATGAATGTTTTTAGATAATCTTTGTTGGATTCTATGATTGAGGTTATATTTTGTTACTTGGTTTTGAGTTCTTCATGCTTACCTTTTGAAAAATACCAAGTGATGAGAATTGTCTTCGAGCTTATAACTCTTTTGAATTGCATGTTGTAGCTAGCCATCATGTGATTTGGATCCTTTTCCCTCGATTAGGCAACCTCTTGATGGATGATGTTGTGCATTTACCTCAATGCATTGTATTTCATGATTATATCCATCCATATGTTTGACTTGAATGCTTTCATGCTTCTCTAATGCTTGTCTTACCTTACAAGCTTACTTAAAGCATCTCAAGCACACTAGGATAAGTGAAGTGCATGCTTCTTTTGTGACATAGCTTTTATGCTAATGTGTATTCTAAACCGCGCAATTTAGAATTCACACACCTAATATTTCTTAATGTCACACTAATTCACTCACCTCATTCTAGTGATTTACCTCATTCCAACAATGTATGCTTCCTTGCTTTTATATCTTCTCATCTTATGGTGTTATATTTTTGTTTTTCATAACGAATGCACCACAAGCAACCATGGAAGCGGAAGAAAGAACACATAGCAATCTGGAGAGTCGCCGTACCCCCTTGCTCATCTTTGAGTGCACCGAGGACGGTGCAAACTTTTAAGTGTGGGGAGGTCGTCCGACCGGTCGGCGATTTTGGGTGACAAATTTCTAATCCCAACACTTTTGCATTTCATTTTAGGATTTTAGGATTTTTACTTGCATTTTCTTATTTTTTCATATGTATACACAATAAGCTTAGTCAAGATAATGAGAATTTTTCAAGATTTCTATCTATAGGGCATGTCAATTGATTTGAGTGAAAACTTTTCATAGAACTTGCTTGAATTATATATATTGTGGAACATATTTTGAGCTAAGAACACAAGCTTGTGAGATTTGAGCCTAACGGTGTGGTTACATCTTACAACCACTTATTTTTCCTTCTTGTGTGCATTATTCTCTTTCTATGATTGTAATCTTTGATTTGTTTGATTCTTTATGTCCATTATTTTGTGTATTCATGCATTTATATGATTGAGGCCATCATTTCATTAGCTCACTTACCCAAATGGCCTTACCTTTTATCTTCCTTTGTTAGCCAAATTTGAGCCTACGCTTAACCCATTTATTCTTTAATTTAGCATATTACTAGCCTTAAAGCGAAAAACAATAAATGTCCTTAATTTGGGTCTTTGATTAGCTTAGGCTAGTGTGTGTGAGTATCATTCAAGTGTGGGAACCTTGGGACATTGGGTGAATAAAAGAGTAGTTTTGTAATGTTATTGGAAATATTGGGAATTGGGTACATACTCATGTATTGATCAAATGTAAAACCTTATGCATTGAGGTTCTTGTATATAAAAAGAAAAAAAATAAGAAAAACAAAAGAAAAAGAAATAAAAGTGAAAAAGAAAAATAATATGGAAAAGAAAAGAAAAAAATAGAAAAAGAAAGAAAAAAAGAATAAAAATAATAAAAAGGGGACAAAATGCCCCAAAGTGAAGCTCAATAAGATCAATGCATAAGTGCTGTGAAATGAAAAGAAAATGCATGAGTATGTGAAAAAGTGAGAAAATGGGTAGTTAGGTTAGAACTTAATTGTATAGGATGTCATAGGTTAGGTGGGAAGTCTAAGTTTATCAAAGATTCAAATTTTAAGCTCACTTGACCAAATATGCATCCTACCTTGACCCTAACCCCATTACAACCTAAGAAAAAGACCTCATGATAGATGTATGCATGCATGAAATATATGTTGATTGTTAGAAGAAGAACAAATCTTAGAAAGCATGATTAGGAGAGAATTGAGTGAATCAACCCTAAACACTTGAGCGAATAGAGTGCAAACACATCCGGTGAGGGTTCGATGCTCGATTACATGTCTCCACCTATGATCATCTCCTTTCATGCAAGTTTGTGAAAATATTTAATAGCTCAATTCAATTGTGGATTAGACTTGCTAGTCCTTAGCCCTTGTGCATATATGCTTCTTGGGAATTGATTTATTTCGACCAAGCAATTGTATTCATTTAGATAGTTGCATTTAGGTAGATTGCACTTAGTTAGTTTCCATTAAATAAATGCCATGCCCTTTACTTCATTCTTGGTTTAAGCATGAGGACATGCTTGGTTTAAGTGTGGGGAGGTTGACAAACCCTATTTTGACGGTTTATCTTGTATTGATTTTAAGGGATTTTATCACCTTTTACCCACATGTATTCAATGAAATAGCATGGTTTTGTGATTGTCTCCTTATTTGTACCTAGATGTGAAAACATGCTTTTAGACCCTTAATTTGATGGTTTTCATTCACCTTTGATTCCATAAGATGCCTTGATATATTTGTTAGTGATTTCAGATTGAAAAGGCTAGGAATGGATCAAAGGAGTGAAGAGGAAAGCATGCAAAGTGAAGAAATCATGGAAAGTCAAACAAGTTGAACTCGCCCATGGACGCGCGCGCGCACCTGGCGCTTGCGCACCTTGCGAATTACCCCATGGACGCGTACGCGTGATGTGCGCGTACGCGTCGGTGTTGGTTCATGATTTTTTTTAAAGAAAACGTGGCCAATGAATTCTCAAGGGTTGTGGGGCCCAATCCCAACCAACTTTGGCGCCAAAGATGCTATTTAAAGCCAAGGATTGAAGAGCAAAGGGACATTAGTTCATTTTCACTCATTAGGATTAGTTTAGAAGTAGTTTCTAGAGAGAGAAGCTCTCACTTCTCTCTAGAATTAGGATTAGGATTAGGTTTAGTTCTTAGATCTAGGTTTTAATCTTTGCTTTCTTCCACTTCTATCTCTCAATTCTTTGTTGCTACATTCATCTTCTTCTATTCTTTTGTTGTAATTTCCTTTATGTTGTTCTTATATTTTGTTGTAGATCTAGTATTGTTCCTTCTACTTTCTTCCAATTCAATAAGAGGTAATTCATGTAGGTCTTGTTTCCTTTAATTGTTGTTGTTAATTCTTTACATTTGATTGTTGTTAGAATTAATTCTTGTTGTTGATTTACTATGATTTTCTTTTGTGCCTTCCAAGTGTTTGAGAAAATGCTTGGTTGGATTTTAGAGTAGAGTTTTATGTTCTTGGCTTGGAAAGGTAACTTAGGAACTCTTGAGTTACTAATGTCCAAGTAATTGATGATTGGGATCCATTGACTCTAGTTCTCACTAATTGAATTAGTGGAGAGTTAGGACTTATGGACTAGGATTGACATAGCTCATTTGACTTTCCTTTACTACTAGTTAGAGGATGATTTAATGAGATTAATCCTTGCCAATTCTCATATTGTGGTTAGTGATTAGGATAGAGATCCTTGACCACCAACCCTTGCCAAGACCTTTTTAGGCCTTAGTTTACTTTCTTGCCATTTATCTTTCATGTTTCTTATTAAAACCCCAAAAATAACTCACAACCAATAACAAAACACTTCATTACAATTCCTAGGGAGAACGACCCGAGGTTTGAATACTTCGGTTATTAATTTTAGGGGTTTGTTACTTGTGACAAACAATTTTTTGTATGAAAGGATTATTGTTTGGTTTAGGAACTATACTTGCAACGAGAATTCATTTGTGAAATTCTAAACCATCAAAAATCCAATCATCACATACTCATCTTAGAATTCTCATGTAAGCACCCAAACATCCTCTTAAATCCTATCAATTGAGTAGCACAACAATCCTTGCTCCTAAACTTTGAGCTTCCAACAATAATGAACCGTAAATTATGATGTCAACCACTAATTATCTCTCTTCTACTCTTTACAAAACATCCTGAGTTGACCATCCGTTTCAAGCAAACCGTATTCAAGTGGAATAATAAAGCTTAAGGACAAAAATTTTATCCACTTGAATGATGTAATGGATGATGGTAACTTAGGAGGAGATGCTTCCAACGGTCTTGATAGGGCAATTTCCACTCCCGTTCGTCCTCTTTGAAGGGTTTCCACCACTTGACAAGATGCTTCAAGCTCTACCCTTGTCAAGCTTCCTCAAGTTCACATTCTTCTTCACCAACTTCTTCTAACTCTTTCCCATCACTCAAATCATATCTTGGGGTTGAGTGAAATCTACCTCAACATCAATTTTAACTTCAATGAGGAAGGATTCATCAAACTCAAAAGGATCATATGTTGATGCAAAATCATCATAAATAGGGAGACTTGTTGCTTGCCCTATTTCTTCCAATTCTTCAATCACAATATGCCTTGAAAGTTGTGCACTATCCTCCTTAACATCACCTTCAAACTCCATGGAAGAAGGCTCTACAACTTGAGATTCCTCTTTGCATTCAACATCTCCTAAATCTTTAACCACTTCTTCCGGTTCAATTATCTCTACTTCCTTCTCTTCTTGCAATTCTTGCTTTAACTCATTCTCTTCTTCCCCTTGAAATTCCAAGTTCTCCTTCTCATTTTGCTCCTCAATTAATCCTCCATATTTAACAAGAGAGGTGTCTTGGATAATTGAGCACAATGATGCCAACTGGTTCACCACTTCAGTTAAGCTAGCCACAAATTCCCCTTACTTTTGGCAATGAGCTAGAAGTTCTTGTTGTTCTTGTATTAGGGGTTGGAGAAATTCGTCCAATGAAGGCGGTGGTGGAAGAGAGGGTTCATTGTTTGGAGAAAAAGTGTCGTAGTTGGAAGGTGGTTCATATTGGTGAAAGTATTGAGGTGGTGTATAAGGAAATGGTGGTTCTTGGGAGTATTGGTATTAGAATGATGGTGGCTCTAAATATGGTTCATATGGTGTTGGTATGGTGGATATGAGTTAAGATCATATAGAGATGAATGGTGGAATGGGGCTTGTGAGTAAAGTTGTTGAAAGCTATATTGAGGGAAGGGATCATATGCATATGGTGGTTGTGGTTGACACCCACAATGAGGGTCACCACATCCATTATGTTGATATGCATTAGGAGTTGGATTGTACCCATAAGAAACCAGAGGAGGTTGTTGCCAAAAAGATTGTTCATAGGATTAAGGCTCCTCCCATCTTTGATTTTCAATGCAAATCCTCATTGAAGTTTTTATTTCCTATAACATAGTTTGAACCAAACTCATAGCAAAAAAGGTGAGAATTCATAATAGCAAGAGAAAATAAAGACAAACTATTAAGAAACAAAGAGACAAAATCCTAACTACTAACTCAAACAAGCAAACAAACAAAGAGCAAACTATTCACAATATTAACATATGTACAATAACCAATAACAAGCACACATTGCAATTCTCCAGCAACGACGCCAAAAACTTGATAAGATAATTTTATGTCGATCTAGAATTCCTCAATAAATTGAATTACTTCGTTGCAAGCATAGTCTAGATCAACAATGGATCCTCCATCAAAGTTTAGTTTGGTTGTCACAAGTTCAACCCAATAAAAATAATCGAGAGTATTATTCTCGAGTTGTTCTCCCTAGGAATTACAATTGAGTGCCTAATTATTGGTTATGAGATCAAGTGGGTTGATGATAAGAAGCAAGAAATTTAAAATAGACAAGAAAATAAATCAAACAACTAAAGATGACAATAATAAAGAGGCATTCATGGTAAGGATTGAGAATCAATGTTTTCTATTCTAATCATTAATTATAATACAAATGTTATCAAGAGCTAATCCTATTTCGTTATCTCCAACATCGAGAGAAAGTCAAATAAGCCTAGTTAATCCCAATCCATAAGTAATGTTAATGAAAACAAGATTAACTAATCACTCTAGATCACCAATCTAAATTAATAACTTAAGATTGCCTAATTTCTCTTTCCAAGCCAAGAATGCACAAAATCTACTCTAAACCTAAGCCAAGCATTTTATCAAATACTTGGTGTGCATAAAAATAAAAGCATATTAAATTGTAATAAAAATAAAATCTAAATTACCAAATACAAGAAAATAAAAACAATAACTCAAGCAAGCAAGAAAAGAACATAAAATATAAAATTGTATTAAATGAAATTAAAAGTAACAAGAGTGTTCACAAACTAAAATATAAAAGAGAAATTAACAATGTAAACTAAGAGAACAAAGATGTAGGAACAAGAAATTGCAAGAAAAACTAATTAAAAATAAGAATAAAACCCTAAATCTAAGAGGCAATTAAACTAAGAACCCTAATTTCTAGAGAGAAGATGAAGTTTCTCTCTCTTAAAAACTACCCTAAAACATGGTTCTACCTACACTAATTGCTCCCCCCCTTTTCTTCCTTCTTGATTTTGTCCTCAAATACTTCAGAAAAGAGTTGGATATGGGCCTCAATGAGCTCAGAAATCGCCCCCAGCGTGTTTCTTTAATGAGGTCACATGACAAGTGTCACGCGTACGTCACATGGTAGATTTCTAAAACTTTATTTCTTCATGAATTTTCCATTTTACATGCCTTTTTTTTTCACTTCTTCAATTTAATATTTGCCTTATAAACTGGAATCACTCAACAAACATATCATGGTATTGAATAGAATTAAAGTGAATTAAATTTAACAATTTAAAGGCCCAAAAAGCATACTTTTAACTCTTAAGAATAAATTAGGAGAAATTCACAAATCATGCTATTTCATTGAATAAATATAAGATAAGTTAATAAAATCTACTAAATTCAATACAAGATAAACCACAAAATTGGAATTTATCAATAACCTATAAACTGTGTTTATTGGGATACATATTTATATATTTCCATTTTCTTATTTGAATTTAGATCTTCTAAATTTTAGATTTTTACTTTAGAGGATAAAGTGAGATTTCTTACCATTGAATATTCTCTCTCTCATATTTTTTCTTGGTCCCATTTATAAAATAAATGGTGATAGATAATACTTTACTCTCTAAAGTGAGATTCAAAATTTAGAGGATCCAAATTCTTAGAATTTGGCCTCTTGTACCTAAAGAGGAGAGCATTCTATTTCATGTATGCAATCTTATGAAGCGTGTGTTGGTTGGGATACATATTTATATATTAAGGTGAGAAGAATTCTTTAAAAATTTAAAATTGGGGTGAGTTAACCTTCTTGCGGCATTACAGTCCAGACCACTATGTTTATATAAAGATGGAAGAGAAACCAAATTCGTGAGCAAAATGTGAAGCAATGAGTGATGATACTTCAAGAATTCATGTTCATCTGCACATTAATATTGTTATGGTGATGCCATGCATACGAATAACCAAGTAGGAAAAAAAAACAAGTTGTACAAATGTATTCGACTATTCATGTAAATTAGCTGATATACAAATATCAAATTGCTATAATTATCGTGCATATTGTTTGTTTATGTTGTGAATATTACGCACAATAATGATTGTTAAGGTAGGATTTTTGTGTTTCGGTGTCTCAATTTATTTTACAGCTATTCAAGCAAGTAGCTTTTTTATGGTCGCACCCGTGCAACTCTCAGATTCACACACTAGTTAATATATTATATGGTTGCAATGTTTATTTTATCAAGTTCATTACACCCCCCAAAAAATGATAATAAATTAAAAGCCAAAAGAACAAAACTTGTGGAGCTCCGGTTTCTTTCAAGATTTCATTGAAAGAAATTGGGAAATAAAAATAGAACTACCATCACTTTACATGAATCCTTAAAAGTAAAACATTAGCAACTTAAATAATTAGTATCTGTCGTATCTTATTGACCAATAACACTAAACATTTAGTAAAGAAGTGTATGGTAAAGTAACTATTCTGCTTAAATAAAATTTAAAATATTTATTTTAAATTTTTTAAAATATGCCTTCAAAATAAAAATTTCCCTTTTATTAAAAAAAAAATAGAAAGAAAAGACAAGAAAAGAAAAAAAAAGACGAGAATACCACTGATGATTCTGTTAAATGATGCACAAAGTTCATGTTCCCCACCATGCTAGAAATGTGCTTGGGCCTTTGCTATTGAAGAGGAATTCATGAGCCTGATCTAAATATATGATGTTTTTGTCCTGTATTAAGCATAGCCTCCAGTTCTTATGGAACTGATGATAATTATGTGGATGAGTAATTAATCTGGGAAATGGCTTGGTTACAAATAAAAGAGGAAACAGAGGCGCTCAGTTGTCCGGCGCTGTAGATTTGAGAGGGTTAATGGTGATGGCCATGTTGCATACTTTCTGATGTAACTTCACCAGGACCTTTCTCAGTTTCTTGGTCTGCAACTTCTTTAACTACCAAGCAAAAATATTTGCATCCAGTTCGAAATTCCGTCAATTTCTTCATACGAAACCCTTGTTTATTTAAAGGGTTGATCAAAACAAGAATGAAGCAATTTATTATTTATTTTTTTCTTAGCAAGAAAAAGAAAGCATACCAACAAAGAATAAAATATTTTTACAATTTATCAAGGTTGGCAACAAATAACAAGAGTCGCAAAATCACCAAAAAATTAAGTAATCCCAAAACAAAAATTTAATTGAACCATAATCCTATAAGATTTGGTCAAAAGATTTGAGATACAAGGCAATTTTCACTCTTCCTAAGGAAACTCCTTTGTGGCCAACTTACTTTCTCTCATACAATTATTTCAAGCTTTCAAGACAACAAAAGAAAAAGGCAAGCTCCTCAACTATAAATCATGAAGACAAATCATACCTCAGATCCTGGAACCTCTTCAACAAGCTCAACTTGAATTTCTCAACTTCTGCATCCTCAAGTGAATTTGGTGCAGACCTAATGATTGAAATGGCCCCAGCATTGTGCAGGGATGCAAGAACTTTATCTACAATGAAGTTTATTATCTCAATCAAATAATCAATGGAAAAATGAAAACAAAGTAGAAGACTAGTGAAGCAGAATTGATTTAGTTGTACTCTTGCATATCTTTCAACCTCAGCTGTAATACCCGTTACACTTGAGTTCATTCTTTTCCTTTTTTTAAGGTATTAAAAATGGGATTAATAATAATAAGTAGATTGACACAGAAAAATGAGATGTTATGCACTATGCTTATGACATTCCAATGTGTAACAAAGCCTTTTGGCTTCATTAAGTTCAAGTTTCATGCTACTGAAGAAATTGATATAGGATGCTTCTTCCCTCAAGGTTTAGAAAAAGGAAATTTTCATATTTCAGAACCTAACAACATTTAGGACAAGCATCCATTCCCAACAAAACCACATGAATGTACGAATATAAGCTTTTAATTAATCAATGGACAGATTGTCTTCCTCCCTACATACTCATATCAGTTGAATAACTTCAAACAAAATTAGTAGATGGCTGGAAATTGGTAGTTTAAGAGAGTTAAGACCACAAAAGTATGATTCATCTTTAATAAGATAGGAATACCTTTCCAATGGCATGGTCATAATATTTTTTTCCCTCAAAAATAACGTTAAAAAGAAATCCAGGTGATAACTAATGAACAAATGAACCCATGAATAACACATTTAGAATAAGACTTTAAAGTAGAACCTGATTGTGACAGTGCAGCAAGAGCCTCCAAAGCTGCTTTTCGTGTGCGGTCATCCTTAGCCGTGCTTAACATATTTAAGAGCTCTTCAGCTCCACCCATCTTGAGTATCTTCATCCTTCTTTCATCTTTCAGAAAATAGGAAGTGAAAATTTTTTTTGTATGAACTTATGCAGTAGGTAGTGAAGATCCAAGAAAATAATGCATCATAGGATACTATTCTAAATCAGTTTCATGAGCATCATTATTCACTGCCACATTGCAAACTATGGATAGATAATTGCAAACATAGAATACTCAATAAAGGTACAAACAAGCAAAAAGTGTCAACTGTTAAGACAATTTCTCAGTTATTGAGCAAAATTCAGTTTTGAATAACTGAAACATATGTCTTTACTCAAGAAAAATATACAAATAAAAATAGAGTAGCTCTTTCACCTATAAGACCAGCCACTGAAGATCGGTAAAAATCTTAGTAACTATGCATAATCAGTTCAAAAGAAATCCATAACACTGTTCTCAACCAATTCAAAGTCTCATAAACTCTTCCCCATAATACAAAGCACAAGGACAACAAAAGTATGCTAGTCGCGAGTTATAAGTCGTAAGAAATGGAATCTACTCGGCAAAAACATTTAACCCTATAGAAAAAAAGAAGGCAAATACACCACGAATAGCTTCCATTTATTTCCACATAAATGTGTCATAAAATATTAATCGCAAGCAATAGAGAGGTATATAGATAGTAGAAAAATTACCATCTATTGCGAATCGAGTCAACCTAGAAGCTCCCATCCTTTTATACAAGGGATCCCTGACGCGCAAAAGTGAAACTGACTGCTGCATCAAGTTCTCTCCTGATTTTCCATTTTCAAAATTTTAACCACAATGTCAGCAGGTTTGAACCACCACGAGTAAATGAATGCCTGATTACAATTTGAAAATAGTTGCAAGATAAAAAAAATGCTGGTAGTCTACTAAAAATGATACCCATATAAGGAAAGAACTGGTATCCTGCGGCTGCAGCTGTGGCGAAAAATATCGTCTTTAATAGCCATCCAACTTTTCTCTCAGCTTCTTGTTCAATAGATAGCTCATCTGGAAATCCAAATAGCAAGTGAAGAAGTTATGCAACATAATTGCAGCTAACAAAATGAAACTAAACCAGTCCGTGTATATTATACAATCTAGATTTGTTCCTCTCACTCTAATATGAAACCATTCCTCTCGGTGTATACATCCCTAGATACATAAGCCCAAAATCAGCAATTCAGCAGGAAAAGCATATATCTATCCAGATGTGATATATGCAAACCATTTTTTAAACTCTCAACCCTAAACCCTAAATCCAAAATCAACATGAAACCATATATCCGTTTCTACAAGAATTAGTACCTATAGCTTTCTCTATAAAGCAAAAATACCGATAAAATAGAAACTCATACCTTTGCCACTATATGATGAAAAATTACGAGATTGAACACTGATCACAGGTCTCCTCTTACATAAATACTACCAAACAAAAAAGAGAAATAAAATGAATTAGCTAATGAGTAGCTATTAAGCATTAAAAAGAATTGGAGAATAGAAATGGCAAAAATGAAGGTTAAGATTGGAGGTTACGTTAGAAAAGCGAGCAGCTACGGCGCGCATGGTTGCAAAACGTGGATAAGCTGAAGCTCAGAGGTTACAGTGTTCCCTTTCAAGGTAGCGAAGATTGCGTTAAAATCGCATCCTTCCGCATCGGCTGAAATCGCCGTCCAAGAATGGTGATGGCAGCGTGCGCCGGCGACCTTCAAAGGAGCAACAGAGCTTCGTCCAGATTCCAAAATTGAAAGCTTGAGACGAGAGTTTCGACTTCAGAGCTCAGCCTTCAGAGGCGGAGTCTGAAGGATCCATATCCGAGTTTGTTATCCGGTTCGGATCCAGTACCCATGCCCGAATAAAGCCCACGAACTGCACTAGAAAACATATCATTGTGAATTTAATAAGCCCACCTTCTCCCACAGCGGCCTTCTACAACGTGATTTGGTGACCAGGCCCAATATTATATGCCGAAAAAGGAAAGACAAGAACCAAAAATTTAATGTTCCAAAAAAAAAAAAGAATCTATAGTTGGATAGACATGCTAATTTGGAGGAATGTTATTTTCATATTATATATTTTAGGGTAGATTGTTATTTCAGTGTCAAATCTTTGTGTCAAGTCTTAATTTGATCTATAATATTTTAAATATTTTATTTCAATCCCAAAATAATTTAAACGAATTTAATATTGTCTCATAGTTAAATTTAACACTAACAATTAGTATATTAAAGAATTAATAACGTTTAATATTCAATACATAATCAATTTACTAATGATTATCTGTATAAAAGGTTTTTTTTTATTCTAGAGACCAATTGATGGATAGAATTTGAGATTTTGTATAAAAAAAACAAAAAAATAGAATGTTAAAAAAGATTTTGATATGTTTTTTTATAGAATAAGAAGAGATGACTTAACTAATAATATTAACGTTCCTGTCAATCATTTTATTAATTATTTGTGTCAAATTTATTAGTCGGATAATATTAATCTCGCTTGAAAATTTTTGAGATAAAAATAAGACATTAAAAAGGTTAAAAAATAAATTAGGATCTCACAAAAACGTAAAAATTAAAATAATATTTTATCTTATGTTTTAATTTAATATTTTTTCAGATTGGGCCAGGGTGAGTTATTCCTTTGGTCTCATGGCATCGGTTGTAACCGCAAAAAGGCATCAAATTAAATTAAAGCGAGCTTTTCAGTGTAGATATTAAGATTTCATCTACACATGTAGATAAGTGTTGGTAGTTTTTAAATGTGACAAGTGTTGATAGAGTTTAGACATTTTATGCACACTTGCAGGTTGTTGTAGTTGTTGCAGACATACTTAAAGGGTTTATACAGTAATTAATAACTTATCTGATAATAATTATGCCTTGGTAACATAGACTTCTTTTGTATTGTTTATTGTTTGAAATGCATAGTATTAGGCCCATTGAAAAAAGGATACAACTAATATTTTTAATTAAAAGTATTAGTGGTAGTATTTTTTTAATGGGCTTAATACTATGCATTTCAAACAATAAACAATACAAAAAAAATTCCATATTACCAAGGCATAATTATCATGAAGATAAATTATTAATTACTGTGTAAACTTTTTAAGTATGTACCTTGCAACAACCTGCAAGTGTGCAGAAAATGTCTAAACCTTATCAGCACTTGTCGCACTTAGAAACTGCCAACGCTTATCTACACATGTAGATGGAATCTTATTATCTACACAGGAGAACTCACCTTAAACTAAATGATACAAAACGTAACTATCTCTTTACCTTTCAAATGCAATGTCTTTGGAAATGAGGCTTGGAAAAGACCTAATAATCACTAATCAGCACAGAATTTTCATTCGGCAGATTTTGCACGTTGCAAGGAATTAAAGAGATACCATGAGACAAAACATGTGTCAATGTCCTATAATCTTTTTTTTTAGATTAAAGTGACAATTAGATCCTCAAAGATGTTGACTTTGGATTAATTTATTTTTGAAGAAAAAAAAGTATCAATTAAGTTCTCTAAGATAGCAAATGGTAGACATGTATCTCCTTCTATCAATAAATAGTACGAAATAAAACTGAATTATCCATGTATTTCGTTATTTATAACGGTAGACATTTTTTATTTCTTCTTCTTCTTTATTTGAGTTCTTTCTCTTCTTTTTTGTTTATATTCTTGTTAAGATGATGAAATAAGAAGAATTATGAAAGGGTGATGATGATGATGAAGAAGAAGAGGAGGAGAGTTTTTGAATTGTATATAATTTATCAGAAAAATAGCACCAAAATTTTTTAATTGTGATAAAAAAATTTCTTAATTTTGACACTAACTTTTTAACCATGACACATGTTCTTGTTAAGAGGGTAATACAAGATGATGATGATGATGATAAAAGAGGGTAAAACAAGATGGAGGAAAACTTTTTAATTGTGACATAAAAAATTTCTTAATTTTGATACCAAAATTTTTTAATTATGACACAGTAATTTCTTAATTGTGTTATTTCTAATTAAATAATATATTTTTCTTATCATTGAACTAATTGAGTGGCATTAAATTCATATATAAGAGGTCTAGTCATTTCTGTATTATTTGTAACAAATAAATATATTTTTTTTAATTCTAAAACTCATTTGAATAGTTGGTCTAGTGAGTTTATGTTTTGGACTTGTGATTCTTTAAAGATTTCTTATTTCATTTACTGAAAATTTCTGTATAAGTTTTAACTAAATAATTTGTTTTTATTACCACTGAATTGATTGAGTAGTATTAAATTAATATATAAAAGATTTAGCTATTTATGTGCCATTTGTAATAATTTAATGTGTCTTTTGATTCTAAAATGCATTTAAATGTATTTTGTTAGTTGAGTGAGTCAATTTTGAATTTGTGACGACCCTTTAAAGATTTTTTATGCCATTCAACAAATTTTTTATATCTACCAAAAATTCTTATGTCATTATAAAAAATTTTGGTGTCATTTATAACTAAATGATGTGCTTTTGTTATTATTAAACTAATTGTATGACGATGATGATGATGGAAAAGGATGAAAAATAAAGAAGAGAAAAAATTAAATGAGAACAGAAGAAAAAAGAGAAAAAAAAATCAAATAAAAAAAGAAGGAGGAGGATGGAAAAGAAGAGGAAGTGGTGGTGGTGGTGACAATGACGACGATAATAATGATGACGATAATGAAGAAAAAAAAAAGAAGAAAAAGAAGCAGGAGAAGAAAAAAAAGAAGAAGCAACAATAGCACATACACAATGAGTTGATTAAATTTGGTTTAAAAAATTATTTAATTATCTAACTTTTTTGCGTCCTTAAACCTTTAGAATTTATTAACAATTAATAAACTAAGTATAATAAAATAATAAATAAAATATAAATAAACACATTGAAACATAATTATAATCTAATATAAATTTTAAAATATCATCTAAATTAAAAGAATTAGATCAACCACAATATTATAATATCATTCAAATATAAACTCAAAAGTCAAATAACAAAAAAAAAAACAACTAAATATAAAATACCAACATCAAAATTTGCCATCAATCATCAAAATACCCAAATACATAATCTAAGATCAAACAGCAACCCAATGACAAGAAGTCAAGAACAATGAATTAGTCAAGAATAATGAATTACATTGATTGATACTATCGTCTAGCCAATAACAAAATTTAGTTAACAACAACCAATGACAAACAACAATAATAAGATCAAAATTAAGAACAACAATCCACAACAAAAATAATTTACCAAATTATCAAAATGTCAAGAACAGCACAACATCCTAACAATCACAAGTTATCAAATTAACAAGTGAATAAGATCAACAACATAACAAAACAAGTTAACAAATACAAGTTAATCCAATTGAAACAAGAACTGGAACTGCAACCTACTAATTAAAACAACAACCAGCTAAAATAAAAACTGCAACCTCCATCCAGTCATCCTTTCAAAGCATATATGGTTCTGTGCAATTATCCCAAATTTAACCAAATGCCCAACTAAGTGATTCCGCTGCACCAAAAAAACTAAGCAAGATCTTCAATGAATAAATTAAATCATACTAATCTAACCAAGCAAAGGAGGGAAGGAACGTCTCTGAATCTGAACAACAAATGAACAAAAGAAAAAGCAAGAAAACAACCATTACTTTTGGTATGAGACTCTGAGCAGTGAGCAATGAGCAGAGTTTGAGGGAGGCGAAGCAAGGTTCACAGATTATTCAACAATTATTCAACCCAGTAACAACAGCAAGGTTCACAGATTAACTAATAATAATTACCCAAATTATCCACAATCCTAAAAAAAAAATCACAGCTCACAGATTAACTAGCAAGAAGAAAAATTAATAGTTCACAGTTCACAAAATTAACAACATAAAAAATTAATAGTTCACAATTAACAAAATGAAAAATTATTCAATTATAGTTACAAAAAAAATTTTTGAATATCGGGGACTGGGAGTGCAGAACAGGGCAGAGCTGGCGCAAGAGGGGGACAGGGAGCAGTGGAGCACGATCGAAGGCTGAAGGTGGAACAGAGCTGGCGCCGGCGGGACGACTGCATGACGAAGGCTTCGACGTTGCGACTATGGCTGCACGATGGAAGGGAAGGAAGTTGCGACGGTTGCTGCGCGACAGAGGGGAAGGAAGATGCGACGCCGCGACGGTGGCTTCCAAGTTCGCAGTTGCGTCGGCAGTGATAACAGGCGGTGGCTGGACTGAAGTGACGTTGGAGCAGGAGCTCGATGGGAGGAGCTCGGACTGGCTGAGCGTCAGAGAGGCAGGAGCGCGTTTTCGTTAGGGGGCAGGGGCTTAGGGCTGGGGCTGGTAAGGGTTACCTACCTTGCCCTAATGTGCTACAAAACAGCGCCGTCTAAGCTTAATTCAAAAAACCGGCCAGTTCACGATTCAGTTCGACCAACCGGTTTTCAGCCAGTTTGACGGTTCAAGAGCGGTTTTTGAATTTTCCGGTTTTGGCATTTGACTGATTTGCTTTTCCCTTCGGTTTGCGGATTTGAAGATCTTGCTTAGTTTTTTTATTTGGTGCAGAATCACTTAGTTGGGCATTTGGTTAAATTGGAGATAATTGTGTAGAACCATATATGCTTGAAAGGATGATTGGATGGAGGTTGCAGTTCTTATTTTAGCTGGTTGTTGTTTTAATTAGTAGGTTGCAGTTCTAGTTCTTGTTTTGATTGGATTAACTTATTTTGTTATGTTGTTGATCTTATTAACTTGTTAATTTGATAACTTGTGATTGTAGGATGTTGTCCTGTTCTTAACATTTTGATAATTTGTTAATTTGGTAAATTGTTTTTGTTATGGATTGTTGTTCTTAATCTTGATCTTATTATTGTTGTTTGTCATTGGTTGTTGTTAACTAAATTTTGTTATTGGCTAAATGATAGTATCAATCAATTTAATTCATTATTCTTGACTAATTCATTGTTCTTGACTTCTTGTCATTGGGTTGCTGTTTGATCTTAGATTATGTATTTGGAAATTTTGATGATTGATGGCAAATTGAGGTTGGTATTTTTTATTTGGTTTTTTTTTTTTGTTATTTGACTTTTGAGTTTATATTTGAATGATATTATAACATTGTGGTTGATCTAATATTTTTAATTTAGATGATATTTTAAAATTTATATTAGATTACAATTATGTTTTAATGTGTTTATTTATATTTTATTTATTATTTTATTATAAAACAGTTATTTCAGTTGAACCATCGGTTGAACTGATTGAAGCAATAAACTAGTGAACCAATAACTAGAACGGTTTGATGACAAGTTAGGTTTTCAGAACCTTTGGATATCACAAAGATTAAAGAGCTCCAACTGAATTTAATCAAACTTAATTAGACGTTGTGTTTTCACCTCATAAAGAGAGGCAAAAATCCAAGGTTCTGAGAACCGGACCAGTTATCGAACCGCTCTAGTCACTAGTTCACTAGTCTAATCGGTCCAACCGTGATTTAACCAGAAAATCGTTTTAGAATAAAATAATAAATAAATTATCAATAAACATTCTAAAATAAAATTATAGTCTAAATATAAATCTTAAAATATCTTCCAAATTTAAAACACTACATGAAATGTTATCTTCCAAATTAATAATTTACAAATTTGTTATCAAACTTTACACAAAGTGTATTCCAGAAGATCACTGACTTCAATACTAAAGAATGATATTAGAGGCTAAAAAAACATCATAAATACAGTTTCATACCCTCTAATATATGCATGCATTATTGCATTTACGCAGTTTTCCTATCATCTTTGTTTCTTTTTATTATGGCAGTCATTTCTTTTTGCTTGTTATTTGTGATTTGTTAGAAAACTCAAGTTACAAGTGTATTGAATACATTAATATAATTAGGGGTGGTAAAGCTGGGCTTTCTCATTGTCAAATAGATATGACAACTCGAACCGGAGAGGAAAGCATATATATAATACACAATATTTTATTATTAAATCAGAGCAGCAGCAGCATAGCAGAGCCAAATATCAAATAATCATTCAACAAATAATAATCTGTAATTGAAATCAATAAATCAACGTCACAGTAAAAAACAGCAGCTCTCGTTAACACAATCAAAAATACCAGCCGCACAACAGAACCAGAAATCAAATAAATCATCAACAAAAATTCAAAAACAGCAACAAATAATCAACAAAAACCATGAAATCAATAAATCATCAGCAAAAAATTAAAAACAACAGAGCCACAAATTCAAAAACAGCAGCAGCACAGCAAAGCCATTTTTTATCAATAATTTTAACAAAAACACAAAACTCCTGTAATCTTATCCATTATTTCAATTTCAGAAACAGAGTTAATCAACTAAGAACAAGAACAAGCCAGTAATTGAGTTAAAATTCATTATCAAGCAGTGAACAAACCTAATCAACCAAGAACATGCCAGTAACAGAGTTAAAATTCATTATCAACCAGTGAGCAAAGCCAATCATCCAAGAACAAGAGCTGAACAATTCTAGTGCATCCGAGGCATTACCGTCGGCGAGGGCAGGGAGCTGAGATTTGACGGAGATCGACGGACGACAGGAAGCTGGCAACGAACACTGGCGAGCTGGCGACAGATGACGGGAGCTGGCGACGAACTCTGGCGAGCTGACGAACCCGACGGACAGACGACGAGCGAAGAGCTACGGAACAGGACCTGGAGACGCTAGCGTTGGACGAACGCGAGGAGGGCCTTCGAGCACGACAAACCAGGAGGATTGGCAAACGACCACCACGAACCAAGCAGCGACGGTGAGACGAGCGGTAGCGCTATGGAGGCTAGGGTTTTCAAGGAAGACTTGGATGGAACTATGGAGGTTAGTGGGTGGACGGAGCAAGTGATGCGATTCTGAGGGAGTGAGGGAGGACTGAGGAGCTCGAGAGGAAGGAAATGCTGCTGAAGAGGAGGCTAGGGTTAGGCTTAGTTTGGTAAAGCTTTTACTTTTCAAAAGTAGCTTATAAAAGTTAACTTTTAAAAGATGGTTTTTTAAAAGTTGTAGCATTTATGTTTGGTAAATCAAATCAAAAATAGCTTTTAATAAACATAAGCAGGTTGATTTTTTTAGATATGATTTGGGGGTGTGAGTTATGCTGGGATATGATTATTACAGGTGATTTACACTGTTATGACGGCGTTGGTTTTTTGGAATTTTGGGGGAAGAAATCGGAGCCACCGATTTCAAGAGGGAGGAATCGGTCCCACCGATTTGTGTGAGGGAGAGGTTGATGGATATGAAATCGGTGCCACCGATTTGTGTTTGAGAGAGGCTGACGGGTATGAAATCGGTGCCACCGATTTGTGGTGCAAGAAAACGTTAGCTAAGAGTGCAATAATCGGTCCCACCGATTACTGGAGGCAGAGAATTTTATTTTAATACGGGGTGCACCAATCGGACCCACCGATTTGGGGGTGCAACGGTCGGTCCGTCCGATTTGCCATTAGTCCATACAAAAAGCGGATGGTGGAAGCCCCATTTTTTCCTCGCCAGTCTCAGCTAATGTTCATCCTCTCTTCCTCCTCTCTGTTCTCTTCTCTGATTCTTCTCCTTCATTTTTGTAAAAAAAATTCGTGTGAGGTTGAGAATAGTTAGTGTTATGGATGATAGAGTTGTATTGAAGATTTATTATTACGGGTAGATTTTATTGCAAACATATGAGGGAGTTCAATTTGTGTGTGAAAATCTATTAGATGTTGTTATTCCGTTCACGTTGTCATTTGAGGAATTGAAAGGTGTGATTTGTGAGAAGATAGATTCTCAAAGTTGTAGGAGAGTATCGTGTATTTTGTACAGGTATCCTTTACCTGTGTTTGGTGGGTTTGTTCAATTTCAGACCAAGTATGTGATGGACGAAGCGAGTATGCATGAAATGTTTTCAATGTACATGGAAAATCGCGACCGAATGTCGTGCATCGAGTTATATATTGAGTTTGAGCAATCTGAAGCGGACCGTAACATTGAATTGGAAGATTATAACAGTGAAAGCGAAGATGAATTTGAAAGTAACTATGAGATCATCGGTCAAGGTGAGGACAAAGAAGAAGCTGGCGGCGCCATGAACGCAGATGTGGCGGAAGTTGCAAATGCACTAGCAAACCCGCATCCATTTCAGGAGCCTTCTTTCATGCGGTCGTTGGATTTGGAGGCTATGCACGCACCGGAGTTTCCGCAATATATGAATGCAGGTGCGTAAACCTAGGTAGCTATGTGAATCTCTGAAGTAGCAGATCGATAAGTCGGATGAGTAATGTATGTGATATGTGACCAGGCATTTGTCACCATAGCGTTTGATTTCTTTATTAATTAATAGTTCTTTGTTGTGAATGATATTTAGTTGTTGTTTACGTAGATGGAATAACGAAAAATAAGACTATAACGATCTTACATAGTATAGTGTGATTGTTAATTGAGTTGTAATGAAAGACTTCTTACTGAGTACATAATGAAGCATTTATTACTTTTGATGTATGCAGCCCCTGCTGTTGTGGCGGATGGTGAGTTCATAGTGGGGATAGAATTCAGTTCAAGGGAGGCAGTAATTAAGGCAATGAAAGATTATACCATCCGGAGAGGTGTGGACTATCGGGTATATGAGTCGGAATCGACGACATTCTATGCCAAATGTACAGAATATGGGAATGGTTGTGACTGGTTGATAAGGGTAACGAAAATGCAGAAGAAGTACTGTTGGGAGATAAGGAGGTACAATGGAAGTCATACTTGTACCAGGTCTACTATTTCTCAAGACCATTCGAAGCTGGATTCTAAGACAGTTGCAGAAGCAATCAAGCCGTTGGTAGAGGTTGACTCGTCTATAAAGGTGAAATCAGTAATTGCTGATATCCAGTCAAAGTTTAACTACACCATCAGTTATCGCAAGGCTTGGTTAGCAAAGCAGCAGGCGGTCAAATCAATTTTCGGAAGTTGGGAGGCATCGTATGAAGCTTTGCCGATATGGTTTGAGGCAATGTGCCACAAAGAGCCATCAGCAGTGGTTCACTTTGAAACAATGCCAGCTTACCAGGAGGATGATTTGGTTCCTGATATACGTGTTCTACATAGAGTCTTTTGGAGTTATTACCCCTGTATAAGGGCCTTCAGACATTGCAAGCCAGTGGTGCAGGTGGACGGGACTCATTTGTATGGAAAATACAAGGGTTGTTTATTGGTTGCAGTCTCACAAGATGGTAATAACAACATCGTGCCTATTGCATTTGCCATAGTGGAGGGAGAGACTTCTGATGCATGGCACTTTTTTCTGAGCAACCTGCGTCAACATGTGGTGAAACGTGATGGTGTCGGACTTATCTCTGATCGACATGATTCGATTAGATCAGCTATTGAACGAAGTAATGGGGCGTGGTCTCCTCCTAGAGCTTTCCATATGTTTTGTATCCGGCATATTGAGTCCAACTTCTTGAGGAAGTTCAAGGCACCTTACCTGCAGAAGCTTATCGTCAACATTGGTAAGTTTGAATAGAATGAACTTTGAATTTATTGTAAGTACGATCAAATAGAATGGTGTTCATAGTTGACTGAATGTTTTTCATAGGATACTCGAGGACGACCAAGGAGTACCAGATGTGCTATGAACGATTAAAGGAACGGGGTGAGGCTTACACCAACTGGCTTGATCGGATCCCTCGTGAGCAGTATGCTTTGGCCTTTGATGGTGGTTACCGATGGGGTCATATGACCACCAATCTTGTGGAATGTATCAACTCCGTCTTAAAGGGTGCACGCAATCTTCCAGTCACTGCACTTGTTAAGGCTACATTTTACAGACTGAATGAGTTGTTCACTAGGAAAAGAGCCGAGGCTGAAGCTCGAATCAGTGCTGGACTTGTGTTCTCTGAGATGGTAACAACCAAGCTGCATGCAAATCAACGAGCATCAGGTAACATACAGGTTAGCTGTTTTGATAGAGAAAATGAAGTCTTCGAAGTACGCGAGATGCCTAGTGGGGTTGAGTATGCAGTTGACCTACGCCACCATCGGTGTGACTGTGGTGAATTCCAGGTTGACTGAATTCCGTGTCGATACGTGTTTGCGTGTTGTGCAAATCAGAGGTTGGATTGGCAAGTGTACGTTAATGACGTTTACAAGATGGACCAAGTTTGACGAGTATACAGAGCTAGATTTCGACCACTGGGAAATCCGACAACGCGGCCTGCTTATCATGGACCTAGATTCATTGGAAACCCGTTCCTCAGACGGGTAGCCAAAGGCCGGCCAAAGATGACCCGCTTCTTGAATGAGATGGACACTCGAATGTTGCGTCGCCCGAGGCGATGCAAGCAATGCGGGGCCGAGGGCCATAGTCGCAGTAGATGTCATCAAAGTGGTGGACCGAGTGCAGGTCCAGCCGAAGAGTAATTGTTACCTTTTTTTACATTTCGTTTGGATTTACATTTATGTACGACATTGACATTTGAATTGACCAACCGGTGCTTTTATTCATTTCAAATCTGATTAACATACACGATAGAGAGTGGGCTTAACAACCTAATTAACATATTAGATAGGCAAAAAGTAATAACAACGTACGTAACATACTCAATAAGTAACTACTAATAACCAAATTAACATAGTCAACGATAACAACCTAGTTAACATACTCAATAAGTAAATAGTACACATTATTTCTTAAATAGTAGTAAGAACCTAATAAACATTCTCAACAATTAAATAGTTACAACGTCACTTCCTCGGTGCCCACCTCATATCTTTGTATAACTTTCTGCACTTCTTTGCAATCCTGTTAAAGGCGGATGGTGTATACCGGTTTGCACTCCGACGTGGAGGATCAGCTCTGAGGTTGTAACCTTTACCTTTTTCACTTGTGGCCGTACCTATGAAAACACAACAAATACAAATACAAGTTCATTGTCGAATACAAATACGAATATAAATATAAATACAACAAATACAAATACAAGTTCATTGTGGAATACAAATACAAATATAAATAGAAGTTCACCATGAAGCTACTAATAGAAATTCAAGCCCTAAATCATTACTAACAGTTTATTTTACCTGCACTAGGCGCTGGATCCTCGTTAGCGGCATCGTCATCCTCATCATCACCCTCATCCTCTTCCTCATCCTCATCCTCATCCTCATCATCATCCTCATCCTCATCCTCAGCCTCATCCTCTGGATGGTCGACTAAGTAGTTATCAGTTTCCTCATGAGGAAGAGTAATCGGAATACGTCTAGGGTTTCCACTTTGTATGATCCCTCCCGCCGCTTCAGTACTTCTACTCGAGTCAACAGACATTCTGACACCAGAATTATCAGATGAAGTGCGAACCCGAGATCTCAAATCGAATGACCTCCTAGCTGGAGTAATACCACCCAAATGTGCTTGATGGTCGGTGGGAATGTCAACATAATTACCTGAATATGTGTGGTGCGACCCTGATGCCATGAAACCAAGCAGCTGATTGAATGAAGGTTGCTCTCCATACTCAAAATGTGGACCACCCCAAAATTGTTGATGTGACGGGACTGGCACTGAGTAATAATCAGACGGATGCGTGTTAGGAACATATGGTGCAAAATACTCAACCCCTTGTTGAGGCGGTTCCGGTGGCGGTGGTGGTGGAGGTACGGCTGCCGGTTCCGGTTCCGGTTCTGGTGCCGGTGGTGGTGGTGGAGGACCTTCTGGATTCTCTTCAAAAACAAGGTTCGACAATTGCAAGGGGTCACCATATGCATCTCGGTACCAATGCATGTAAATTTCCAACGGATAATGTAAATGCTCCAAGTCTTCAGATAGAATGTGACTATATCGATTGGTCCATTGCATCACCCAACGCGAGTGGGTATTGGCCCAATCTTGATTCTTAGGCCCAGTTAGAACTTCGCCGTGTGATGCACCTAGATCCCGCTCTTCACTAGGAACACCCTGTGTCAATCCAAATTGCCTCCTGACTCTATCAGTTGCATGCCACTCGATGCATTCAAAAGATATAAGTGGCACTGTGGCACTCCACATAACCGAATTATGACGGATGGCTAAAGGAATTACGTCCGGGTCGATGTACCCAATGCCATAAGCCTGCCAAACTAACTGGACACATCGAACCAGTCAGATGATTACACAACAACTACTTCACTTAAGAAGTTACATAAGGTACTTGTATTTTACACAATACCTGTCCTTCTTGTAGATCATCCAACAACCTCCTGTAGTGCGCAAGCGTTTTATATCGGTAGGCATAGTTTTGACGGTCCCAGTTATGCCACCTGCAGACGGACAATCCATTTGTTAACTTATCTTACCATAAACAGAATACAATTTCTATCAATTCTTTCAATGCATACTTTAATCAAAATGACCTGTTTGCAATTGGGAACACTCGGGGATTGCCAGGAATCGGCGCTAGAAATGGTAGCCGGATCCAAGCCCAACTGACCAACAGTGTCAGTGGACCGTCCATCTCCTTGCAGTCGACACGAGTTGCCCTACACAATGATCTATACAAGTGTGCCAGGCATGCCGAACCCCAACTAAACTGTATGATCCCACCGAAGTTACGGAGCAAAGGTAAAAATTTTCAGTGCACCGTTGCACCTGACTTATCTGCAAACAGAATTTTCCCAAATAACAACATTATGTGACACTTTACATACATCTGCATGTGCACATCATCATTCAACACTATACGATCTCTCACACCCCTAAACCACGTTAATTTTATAAAGCTCCCTCTACAGTCATTTTTGCTGGGTGCAACTCCAAATTGGTGCAAGCACTCGGCTTCCAATGCCTCGAAGCTACTCATGGTCGGACCTGTAACCGGAAGACCATTTGTTGGCAGGCCGAGAATTACCGCCACATCCTCCAAGGTCACGGCACACTCACCAACCGGAAAATGAAAAGTATGAGTCTCGGGCCGCCATCTCTCAATCAGAGCATTAATCATTGCTGACTGGCCTTTAATAACTCCAATTTGGGATACATAATAAAATCCAGTCTCGCATAACTGTGCCTCAACAATTTGGTTATATGGATCCGGCGAGTGTAAATGATCGCACATCAACATCCTCAAAGCCTACAATACCACATTTTCCAATATAAGAACAAGTATAATATAACTATATTATTCAAAAACACAATTATGATTAACATGTCCATTAAAACTAATTCCCAGCATAATCGCAATTCAAACATACACATTAAATCTGTTATACAAAAATTCTTCAATCATATGCATTACCTTATAACAGAAATCAATTAACCTTACACAGTAAATCAGCCTCTATTATTATTATTATTATTATTATTATTATTATTATTATTATTATTATTATTATTATTATTATTATTATAAACAAACAGCATACTAATCTTTCATTATTATTAGTATCATTATTATTATTATTATTATTATTATTAATTATTATTATTATTATTGTTATTATTATTATTATTCATATAAACAAACAGCATACTAATCTTTTATTATTATTATTATTATTATTATTATTATTATTATTATTATTATTATTATTGTTATTGTTATTATTATTATTATTATTCATATAAACAAACAGCATATTATTATTATTATTATTATTATTATTATTATTATTGTTATTATTATTTTTATTCATATAAAAAAACCTACTAATTAATTATTATTATTATTATTATTATTATTAATTATTATTATTATTATTGTTATTATTGTTATTATTCATATAAAAAACCAGGATACTAATTTTTCATTATTATTATTATTACTATTATTATTATTATTATTATTATTATTATTCAAATAGCATTCTAATTCTAACTAACTTTTCTGTTATTATTATTATTATTCAAACAGCATATATACTAAATTTTTCTATTATTATTATTAGTATTATTATTATTGTTATTATTATTATTATTCATATAAACAAACAGCATACTAATTTTTTATTATTATTATTATTATTATTATTATTGTTATTATTATTATTAATTATTATTATTATTATTGTCATTATTATTATTATTCATATAAAAAAACAGCATACTAATTTACTATTATTATTATTTTTATTATCATTATTATTATTATTATTATTATTATTATTCAAATAGCATACATACTAATTTTTCTATTATTATTATTATTATTATTATTATTATTATTATTATTATTATTATTATAAACCAAACAACATACTAATTTATTATTATTATTATTATTCAAACAGCATACACTAATTTTATTATTAATCATAATAATTAACGATCATAACTAAAATAATTAATAAAATTTTTATTATTAATCATAATAATTAATTTAATTCAATTACTAATACTGATAATAACAACAACAATATATCAATATCTCCCTATTCCAATCTAATATGTACAGATCTTATTTTTTTTTTCTCTTTCATTCATTATTTTTTACAAACACTTATTTTTTCTTTTTTTTTTAAATAATATACATAAAAAAAAAACCCAGTTCATCCTCCCACACCGGTACAAACATTCATCTTCATCTTCATACATACATACAAGGTTTATTCCTATTTTTATTTCTATTTCTAACCACCTAATAATAAAATTATACATACATACATGTTTAATTTCTAATTTCTACTTAGTGCCATTATAATATATATAGTTAATAAAATCTAAAATTATCACTATTATTATCATTAAATAAAATTATTAAAAAAAAAACTTACATAATTTGGATCTCCAAGATAATTAACAATATGAAGTTTCGATTGATTTACTTCCTTGGTTTTCCTTTTTTTTGGCATTTTTATTGAAATTTTTCACTGAGATAAAGGTGGTCCAACAATGGTGAAATGGTGGGGTTGAGAGTAAGCAGAAAGGGAAAGTTATTGTGAGGAGTGAAAGAGATAGTGTTGGAGGGTGAAAGAGATAGGGGTATCCGGTTTTGAGTGGGTGAAACGCATAAGGAGTCACGGGCCACCCAAGAGCTACCTGCATGCGCGACGCGTGGCAAGGGGGTCACTAATCGGTGCCACCGATTTGCGCACCTCTCCCTCCCTGAAATCAGTCCCACCGATTTCCTTACCCCCGTCGGTGCCACCGATTTCTTCAACAACGCCGTCACATCTCCGTCAAACACCCCAAAAGCCCATAACGCTGCCAAACACCAGCACCTTCCCCATATCAAAATTAAAAAACTCACATAAGCAACATCAATTGTATTTGGTAAAATAGTTTTTAAAATTTAGAAATACTATAATAGACATAAACGCAAACATTAAATTTGAAAATTAGTTAACATATGAGGTTATATTAGACTTTTAAATTTTGAAAAGCACAAGCCAACTTTGAAAAGCTCTATCCTAGGTGCTTTCAAAAGTACCCCGATCTTTTAAAAGCTACAAGCACAAGCACATAATCTTTTTTATTTACCAAATACAAAATGAGGAGCTTGAGCTTTTAAAAAGCACAAGCACCTCTCCAAAAAGCTTTACTAAACCAAGTCTTAGTGGGTTACCGTTTCTCCTTCCTTTTTTTCTTTTTAAGAACGAAACAGCGTCGTTTCCATTCAAAAGGTGAAAACCGGTCTTATTGCGGTTCGGTTCGACCGACCAATTTTCAGCCGGTTCAATTGTTCAAAAACGGTTTTTAAATTTGGCGATTATAACTTCTAACCGAACCGTAATTCTTGTCCTCCCGGTTTTCATAACCTGAACTAATCCATCAATAGAAATTTTAAAATTGAACTCATCCATATTCTTAACAAATCAAGTCAATAATATTCAATAAGAATAAATTTCTACCTCAAAGTCATAACTCTAACCAAGTCTAACCAAGTATTTTAAATTTACGTGCACATGTTCACTGTCGTCGCTTCTATTTTAAATTCATGCGCGCACGTTCACTACGGTCGCTTCGCGCACGCATGTTCTTCTTCTTCCCGATGTTGCTTCTTCTTATTTTCCCTTTTTGTTATCTTTCTCTTTTATTATCGTCATCACTAACAACACCAACATTTTGCTATCATCTTTATTGGTTCTGATTTTCTCTAGTGTCATTATTAAATAATTTCGGTTCATTTTTTAGTTTATTTGAGGTTCATTTGGATCCGGAAATGAATTGGATGTGTTTTTATCAATGATTGAGTCTTTTGATTGCTTGTTCAAAGCTGAACTAATTTCGATTCATTTGTGTGTTAATTGAGGTTCATTTGATACTGCTGATAAGTATTGACCAAATTTTTTATTCCTTAAGAAATTTCGGTTCATTTCATAGTTTAACTTAGGTTCATTTTGTTTCGTCTCACTTGAATTTGTTGAACTTGTTCATGTGTGGTTGTTTAGTTAGTTTTTGTTCAAATCTGAACTAATTTCGGTTCATTTGTGAATTACCTGAGGTTCACTTGATGTTGTTGTTAAGTATTGATTAAATTTTTTATTCCTTAAGAATTTTCGGTTCATTTTTTAATTTAATTTAGGTACATTTGGTTTCGTTTCGCTTGAATTTGATGAACTTGTTCATGTGTGGTTATTTAGTTGGTTTTTGTTCAAATATGAACTAATTTTGGTTAATTTATGAATTAACTGAGGTTCACTCAATACTGTTGTTAAGTATTGACCAAAGTTTTTATTCCTTAAAAAATTTCGGTTCATTTCTTAGTTTAATTTAGATTCATTTGGTTTTGTTTGGCTTGAATTTCTCCTCCTCATCTTCCGCTTCGTCTTCTTCTTTTTCATTTTTTTTTCTTCATCTTATCCTTCTTCTTTCATTTTCTCAAAATTTTTCTTGATTTACTCTTTTGAGAGGAATAAAACCAAGAAGAAAGACCGCGAAGAAGAAGGAGGAGGAACATGAAGAAGAAGGAAGATGAATGCGAAGAATGAGGAGGAGAATGAGGAGGAGAAGGAGGAAGAGGAGAGAAATGTGGAAATGTTTACATAGTTAGAGCATGTATTCACGCTCCACTGATAAAATTGATTTTTGTTGGGTTTTGGCAAACTTGGTTGGATTTGAGTGCCAAAAAAACTTAGATGGGTAGCAGCTCTCTCACATGTTGCAGCCTTGCCGACATTACATAGCTACGGAGACGGTAGAGAGAGAACAGATAGCACCAGCCACATTGAAGAGGTGAGAGTGATGCAGGACAAAAAACGGGCTGTCGTTCTCGTCTATCGGCAGGTAAGTGAATAGAGATTGGGCTGTGGCCCATACTTATCAGTACCGAACCGGTAATTAACGGATATATGACTGGACACCGATCACTAATTCAACCGATAGATGACTGATTCATTCAATTAATTCGGTCATAATTAAATAAAAATATAAAATTATAAAAAAAATTAAAAGTGAAATTCTTGGAAACTAATAATTTTTAGTATTTTTGATAATCATTTGATTAGTATAAACACTAAATTATCTTTAACAAATAAATTTTACTAATTTATGTGTGCAAACTATAAAAAAATGTGAGTACAAACTATATTTATTACTCTGATAAATATAGGTACACATTATATACTTTTTGTATATAAAATTTTTATAAATATGAGTAAAAGTTATTATCAAATACTGACAAAAAATAATAATATTTACTGATTATATAGTATTACTCAAATTAAAATACATATCTTCACATATATATTAATAACTATCAGGAATCAAAAGTTAAAATGTTTATAGACGATAAAAATCTAACAATTTTCTCTGTGAATAAACAAAAAATCTGAATCACAAATTATTATGTTAATAAGATTCACCTCCTTGTTTTAGGTGGAAATGAAAAAGAGAGCAAATTACAGGTGTCTCGAGAAGTCCCCAATGAAATCATGGATTAACCGTCTGAGAGATGTAAATCCATAACTATTGGTTCATGCTTTCCGGCCAAGTATTCACATGAACCCAAATAGACGCGGGTGTTTGTTAGGCACGTTCGTCTTGGTGTGATGAACAGATCTGATTTGTCAGATCATCCTGTTCGTCACGATGAAGATCGGGATATACATCTTAGAGATAGATCAGACACGGATCGAAGAAGAAGAAATAGTACTTTTATTAATTCATAGGACTCAGCAGGGCTCCTCCCCTCAACCTAGGAGGTTTAGAAACTCATACTGAGGTGTACAACAATGGTGAAAACGAAAATAAAGAGAAAAGTGATGATAAAGTGTTGATGATGCCATTAAAAGTCTCTTAAATACTAAACTAGTAACTAGTAGGGGTATAACAGTCTTTTCAGTGCTAAAATCTACTTCTAAGGCCCACTTGGTAAGTGTTTGGGCTGAATTTGATGAGATCCACATGCTATGAGATCTTTTGGATGTGAAACGCCAGCTAGGGAGTCACTTCTGGGCTTTTGGATAATGGGCTTTGCTTCCTTGGGCGCTGATGCTAGAAAGGGCAGGAAGCTAGTGTTGGATACCAGTTTTGGGCCTTCTAATCAGAAATAACATATGAACTATTATATATTACTGGAAAGCTCTAGAAGTCATCTTTCCATAGTCGTTGAGAACGCTCGATTTGGACTTCTGTAGCTCTAGAAAATCTCTTCCGAATGCGAGCCAGTCAGATTTGGACAGCATCTGCAGTGCTTTCTCTGTCTCTGAATCAGACTTCTGCTCCATCTCCTCAAATTCAGCCAGAAAATACCTAAAAAGGTACAAAAACACACAAACTCAAAGTGGAATCCAAAAATGTGAATTTAACACTAAAACCTGTAAAAAATTAATAAAAATTAAATAAAACATATTAAAAACTATATGAAAACTAAGCCAAAAAGCGTATAAAATATCCGCTCATCACAACACCAAACTTAAACTGTTGCTTGTCCTCAAGAAAATAAAAATAAAATAGGATGAAAAAGAAGAGTAGGATGCAATAAATTTCTAAGTTTCAATGAAGATCAGTCAATTAAATGAGCGGGTTTAGCAGCTTTTTGTTTCTGAATAGTCTTGGCATCTCACTATCCATTGAAGATCAGAATGGCTGGCATCTTTAGGAACTTAGAATCCAGATGATATTATTGACTCTCCTAGTTCAGCTTATTTTGATTCTTAAACAAAGCTTTTTGAGTCTTGGCCGTGACCCTAAGCACCTTGTTTTCCAGTATTACCACCGGATACAATAATGCCACAGACACTTTAACTGGGTGAACCTTTTCAGATTGTGACTTAACTTTGCTAGAGTCCCCAGATAGAGGTGTCCAGAGTTCTTAAGTACACTCTTTTTGCTTTGGACCACGACTTTAACCGCTCAGTCTCAAGCTTTTCACTTGACATCTTCACGCCACAATCACAGGATTAAGGACAAATTAGTTGTGCTGCTTAGGCCAGGATTTTATTCCTTTAGGCCCTCCTAACCACTGATGCTCAAAGCCTTGGGCCCTTTCACCCTTGCCTTTTGGTTTAAAGGATTATTGGTTTTTTCTACTTCTTTTGCTTTTTCTGTATACTCTTTTTTTTTTGCTGCTTTTTCTTGCGTCAAGAATTAATTTTTTTTTAGATTTTTTAGATTATCAATAATATTTTTCCTTTTTTCTTATTCTTTCAAGAGCCAGCATCCTAAAATTCAACTTCAAATATGCACTGTTTATTCTTTCATTCAGAAAATTTAAAGTAATGTAACCTAATCAAATTAATGTAACTATTCTTTATTGGAAAGCTCAAAAATCTATACATCTTTATTTCTTCTAAAAAAATCTACTATTTTATTCATGTTCAATGATGATAAGGGGAATAATTTATAGCTAATTGAAAAAATTAAAATTAATTAATTACTACTGATGCTTATGTAATCCTAAAAATTAAAAAAACATAAAATTTAAATAAAATTAAAAACTTAATTACTACTAGTGATCATGCAACTCTAAATTAGGATAGAAATACGTGAGACAGAAAAACAAGAATTAGATTAACCACAGAGTTGAAACTCAACAACTTTCAGCTTAGGGGATGTTGTTTTCTTCAGGCTGTGGGACACCTGGCTCTTCAACTTGAAAGGCGCATGGTTCTTGAGCTGGAGGGGCGCTGGGCTCTTTAGGGGAAAGCTTCTGTCGCTTCAGCCCCTCAAGATCACGCCCTTGCATCTCTTGCTCTTTGATCAGTTTGCAAATCATGCTAGTTTGATCTTGCTGCTCCTCTCTGAGTTGATCTAGTGTGCTCTGTAAGTGAATTACAGATGCCTTCAGATGGTCCCAGTACTCCATTGGAGGGATCTCTTGGGATGCCTCTGGTGCCTTCCTTTTTAGGTTATCATCTTCTAGTTGGGAGCTCTCCATCACCTGCTTGGTGATTGGTTTTTCCACTCCCTGCTGTCACCATGGGCGTTCAGACGCCCAACAGTCTACCTTTACTGGCATTTAAACGCCAGTAAGCTTCTTACTCCAGGGTATTCTGTTTACTGTTCTATATCATTTTGTCTTTGTTTAAGCACTGTACAAGATCACTGACACTAAAATTAATTGAAAACATAATTAAAACAAATTAAAAAGAAAATTAATGAGAATGAAAATAACTAGATAAATTAATAAAGTATGAGTATTTATTGGGTTACCTCCCAACAAGCGCTTCTTTAATGTCTTTAGCTGGACTTCACTGTACTTAACTTAGTAACAGTGTTGAGCCTCCTGACTCTATATCTCCTTCAAGGTAATGCTTAACCCTCTGTCCATTGATAGTGAACCTAGTTTCTTTACCTTGAAGTTCTACATACCCGTATGGTGATACCTTAGTAATCACAAACGGTCCTGTCCAACGGGATTTGAGTTTTCCAGGGAACAGTTTGAGTCTTGAATTGAACAGCAGGATTTTCTGTCCTGGTTCAAAGACTCTGGAAGCTAGCTTCCTGTCATGCCACCTCTTTGCCTTTTCCTTATAGATTTTTTCATTTTCAAATGCTTCTAAGCGGAATTCATCCAACTCATTTAGTTGGAGCAGCCGTTTCTCCCCTGCTGCTTTAGCATTAAGGTTGAGGAACCTAGTAGCCCAATAGGCTTTGTGTTCTAGTTGCACTGGCAAATGACAGGACTTCCCATATACTAACTGATATGGTGAAGTTCCAATGGGGGTTTTGAAAGCTGTTCTATATGCTCACAGAGCATCATCAAGCTTTCTAGCCCAATCCTTTCTAGAGGCACTTACTGTCCTCTCTAAGATTTGCTTCAGTTCTCTATTTGAGACTTCAGCTTGCCCATTAGTTTGGGGATGATACGGTGTTTCTATTTTATGGCGAACTCCGTATCGGCTTAAGACAGAATCTAGCTGTCTATTGCAGAAATGAGTTCCTCCATCACTGATTAGTGTCCTGGGGATACCAAACCTGCTGAAAATATTCTTCTAGAGGAACTTCATTACTACCTTATTGTCATTAGTCGGGGTTGCTATTGCTTCAACCCATTTAGACACGTAATCTACTGCCACAAGGATGTAGGTGTTTGAGTATAAGGGCGGGAATGGTCCCATGAAATCTATGCCCCATACGTCAAACAACTCAATCTCTAGGATTCCTTGTTGAGGCATGCTGTGACTATGAGAGGAAGTTTGCCAACCCGCTAGCAACTATCACAGTTATGGACGAACTCTCTAAAATCTTTAAAGATAGTAGGCCAGTAAAAGCCACTTTGGAGTACTTTAGTGGCTGTCCGCTCACCTCCAAAGTGTCCTCCATAGTCAGAGCTATGACAATGCCATAGAATTCTCTGTGCCTCTTCTTCAGATACACAGCATCGGATTATTCCATCCAAACATCTCTTAAAGAGATATGGTTCATCCCAAAGGTAGTATTTTGTATCATGCATAAGTTTCCGGGCTTGCTACCTGGAAAACTCTTTGGGAATGAACCGTATAGCCTTGTAGTTTGCAATGTCTGCAAACCAAGGTACTGTCTAGATGGCATAAAGTTGCTCATCTGGAAAGGATTCAGATATGTTAGTAGAGGAAGAAGAAGCCCCTGCTACTGGCTCAATCCGGGACAAGTGATCAGCTACCTTGTTCTCTGTCCTTTTTTCTGTCTCTAATTTCTATATCAAACTCTTGCAGGAGTAATACCCATCTTATAAGTCTGGGTTTAGAATTCTGCTTAGTGAGCAGATATTTTAGAGCAGGATGGTCAGTATAAATAATGACCTTAGATCCTACTCTGAACTTGTCAATGGCATAAACCACTGCAAGTAGCTCCTTTTCTGTAGTAGTGTAATTTTTTGTGCATCATTCAATACGCGACTAGCATAGTAAATGACATGCATAAGCTTGTCATGTCTCTGACCTAGGACTGCGCCAATTTTATCTTTTTTGCTTGTGAATAATCTTCTTCTATGGCAGGCTATAAGTGATCAAAGCTACACCATTGGTCTTTGATCTCCTCTGCTACAGAATGAACGTTAGGTACCTTGATCATTCAATCCAATGGAGGGTGAAGCACTTAGCAAGTCATTCTCCTGGCGATCCTACTCAAAACTCCACAGACAAGGTAGAATCTTTCGGATCAGAGAACGTTGCTTTTTGGATCTAGCCTATAGCACGGAGTCCTTAATCTCCCTGGAGATCAGTTGAACTGGTGTCCCGAGAAGTCCCCAACAAAATCGTGGATTAACTGTCTGAGAGATGTAAATCCATAGCTATTGGTTCATACTTTCTAGCCAAGTATTCACATGAACCCAAATAGACGTGGGTGTTTGTCAGGCACGTTCGTCTTGGTGTGATGAACAGATCTAATTTGTCAGATTATCCTGTTCATCACGATGAAGATTGGGATATACATCTTAGAGATAGATCAGACACGGATCGAAGAAGAAGAAATAGTACTTTTATTAATTCATAGGACTCAACAGGGTTCCTCCCCTCAACCTAGGAGGTTTAGAAACTCATACTGAGGTGTAAAACAATAGTGAAAATGAAAATAAAGAGAAAAGTGATGATAAAGTGTTGATGATGTCCTTAAAAGTCTCTTAAATACTAAACTAGTAACTAGTAGGGGTACAACAGTATTTTTAGTGCTAAAATCTACTTCTAAGGCCCACTTGGTAAGTGTTTGGGCTGAGATTTATGGGATCCACATGCTATGAGGTCTTCTGGATGTGAAACGCCAGCTAGGGAGTCATCTCTGGGCTTTTGGATAATGGGCTTTGCTTCCTTGGGCGCTGGATTCTAGAAAGGGTAGGAAGCTGGTGTTGGACGCCAGTTTTGGGCCTTCTAATCTGAAACAACATATAAACTATTATATATTTCTGGAAAGCTCTAGAAGTCAGATTTCCATAGCCATTGAGAATGCTCCATTTGGACTTTTGTAGCTCCAGAAAATCTCTTCCTAATGTGAGTAGGTCAGATTTGGACAGCATCTGCAGTGCTTTCTCTGTCTCTGAATCAGACTTCTGCTCCATCTTCTCAAATTCAGCCAGAAAATATCTGAAAAGGTACAAAAATACACAAACTCAAAGTGGAATCCAAAAATGTAAATTTAACACTAAAACCTGTAAAAACTTAATAAAAATTAAATAAAACCTATTAAAAACTATATGAAAACTAAGCCAAAAAGTGTATAAAATATCCGCTCATCAGGCAACGAAAAGGAATAATACATGATGCTCATGGATTATGCTGATCAGATCCTCAGTAGCAATCCAGGTTCAACAGTCAAATTGGAGCTCATGCCAATTCCATAAGCTCCTCCTGTATTTGATAAACTATATATATACTTAGATGCTTGTAAGCAAGGATTCAAATCTGGATGTAGGCTTTTGTTACATTTAGATGGTTGTTTTCTTAAAACATATGATGGGGGTTGGCTTCTAGCAGCAATGGCACAGGATGCAAATAACCAGTTTTACGTTGTTGCATATAGGGTTGTAAGGGCTGAAACCAAGGATGCCTGGAAGTGGTTCCTCACAAATATTCAAGAGGACTTAGGAGATATTGCAAATCATGGTTGAAACTTTATGTCGGGCCAACAAAAGGTAGAGTTTAATCTTGCATATGTTATGTTTACTTTACACATGATATTTTTGCTTTATATTCTGATTGCTTTGTGAGTGGCTGGCTGAAATTTTTTCCTGCTCCTCTTCAACGTAAGGTTTATTGCCTACTCTGAAGGAGGTCATGTCATATGCAAAGTTACGCAATTATGTGATGCTCATTTGAAAAAATTTCATCAACCGGTTCAAAGACTTATACATCAAAGAGGTTGTTCGGGAGTGTGCTAGGTACACTACTGTACCGAAATTCAAGAAATTCATGAAAAAATTGAAGGAAGTTAATCAAGGTGCTTGGAAATACCTCAGTAAGTTTGAGCCAGAAACATGGGTAAAGGCTTACTTCTCGCATGGGTCAAAGGTAGATAACCTCACAAATAATATGTGTGAGGAGTTTAATGCAAAAATTGTGAACTACAGATGTAAGTCTATCCTAACTATGTGTGAAAAAACCAAGTGTTACCTAATGAGGAGGATGGTGAACCACAAACAAGTACAAAACCATCCTGGAAAGCTAGCACTAGTTCAGCAAAAGAGGATGGAGAGGCTGCTCAATATTAGCACTAAGTGGATGGCGGAATAGGTTAGTGACAACAAATGGAAGAGGTTTGAGATGAGCCGCAAAGCTACCAAGGTGGATGTAAATCTCATTAAGCATACTTCTCATGCAACAGATGACAATTGACTGGTACCTACTTTACTCACTTTATCAAATGTAAACCATTTCATTATTTTCTTTTGTTACTATTATTTGATTTTTCTTCATTACTTCAAGCATGCCTTGCATACATGCACTTGCTGTCATTAGGAAAAGACGTGATTTGCCACAAGATTATGTGCACCCCTGGCTATGTATGGAGTCAATCAAAAGGACGTATACACATTGCATTAAACCTTACCAAGTGCAAAATCTCACAGCCAGATCTGAACTCTTACAGCTAAATCCATCCATCATCAAAAGACCAATTGGATAGCCTAAGGTGCACAATAGGCAGAAGGATCCTGCTGAGTCGTTGATGCAAGGAAAAAAATTGAAGAAATCATTCTTTGTGTCTTGCAGCAAGTGTAGTAAAAAGGGTCACAACTACAAAACTTGTAAAGGAGCTCCTTCCAATCCCAATTGGAAGCCAAAGACAAAGAGGCTTAAGAAAAAAGGGAGCTAGCACCTCCTAATCACTGGTGGTACTTCCATTGTCACAATTATCTCCCCTACTAGATGTAAGTTTACTTTAATGATTATAGGTTTTTTGTGTCTATATCATAAATACTTAGGAATTAAATTGCCTTAGGACAATATTCATGAGGGATTAAATTGTCTTAGTACAATATTCATTAGGGATTAATCTGTCTTAGTATAGTATTCATTAGGGATTATATTGTCTAAATTCAATATACAATAGGTAATAATCTGTTACACTTCTATGCCCAGGATACTTCTAACAGCTAACTAGGCAGCTCAACAAGACAGCAATAATAGCCTACTATAATGATACATTTGTTTGTCATTGTCATTGTTTGATAAATTTATTGATTAACTTATTGTGACATGAATTGTTTTATCATATTTTGGTGTTTGTAATTTTGGTTTTGAATGTGGCAGCCCCAAGTCCTCCAAATATTACACCAAGTCCAAGAAAAACAACAACGACCACACTTGTGATAGCACCACCAGAGCCAACAGTTACTCAATCCAGGCCATTGGTGCAGAGAATTGTGATCACACTTTTCACAACTCCGGTACAACTAACCAACAAGTGCACTGGGTCGTCCAAGTAATAAAACCTTACGCGAGTAAGGGTCGATTCCACAGAGATTGCCAGCTTGAAGCAAGCTATCGTCATCCTGTAAATCTTAGTCAGGCGGATTCAATTGGTTATGAGTTTTGATAATTGATAAGTAAAACGTAAATTAAAATAAAGGTACTTATATAATTCATTGATGGGAATTTCAAATAAGCGTTTGGAGATGCTTTATTGCTTCTGAACCTCTGCTTTCCTATTGTCTTCATCCAATCATGTGTGCTCCCTTCCATGGCAAGCTGTATGTTGGTGGATCACCGTTGTCAATCGCTACCATCCGTCCTCTAAGGGAAAATGGTCCAGGCACGGCTTCTGTACGGCTAATCATCTGTCAGATCTCTTGTCTCGGATGAAAAATACCAGGCACAGCTACCGCACGGCTAATCATCTATCGGTTCTCACTTGTGTCGGAATAGGATCTCTCTATCCTTTTGCACACTATCACTGCGTCCAACATTCGTGAGTTTGAAGCTCGTTTATTCTAGCCTTTACCACGAAGGTTCTGATCTCTGTGAGTTCGACTGCTCTGTTGTCAGGAGATGCAAGTCAAATTCACGAACCAGAGGCCTAAGAGATTATACTCTAGCTATCATCCAATGACTACGTTGAACATCATGTAGACCACTTGTGGTTGTCAGGCACGCGGATCTTGGCTAAGCAAGTAATGAAGATAGTGGGTGATTGTCACGGGTCACCCCTTCATTCGGACTTAACTGAATTAAGAACGAGAGTATATCTTGGAGAAGAGACATGCGTGAATTGAAAGAGAAACAATAGTACTTTCATTAATTCATGAAGAACAGCAGAGCTCCGCACCTTAATCTATGAGGTGTAAAAACTCCATCGTAGAAAATACATAAGAGAAAAATGTCTTGGCATGGCCGTGTGGCCAGCCTCCAAATGTGAAAAGTGGCATAAGCCTTGAATACAATAGTAAAAAGTGCTATTTATACTAAACTAGTTACTAAGGATTACAGAAAATAAGTAACTAAGTGCAGATAGTGCAGAAATCTACTTTTGGGGCCCACTTGGTGTGTGCTTGGGCTGAGCATTGAGCTTTACACGTGCATAGGCCTTTTCTAGAGTTAAACGCCAGCTTGGATGCTAGTTTGGGCATTTAACTCCAGTTCTGGTGCCATTTTTGGCGTTTTACGCCAGAAAAGGGTCTCTGACTGGTGTTGAACACCAGTTTGGGCCATCAAATCTCGGCCAAAATATGGACTATTAGACATCGTTGGAAAGCCCAAGATGTTTAATTTTCAACGCAATTGAGAGCACGCTAATTGGGCTTCTGTAGCTCCAGAAAATCTACTTCGAGTGCAAGAGAGTCAGAATCCAACAGCATCTGCAGTCCTTTCTCAGCCTCTGAATCAGACTTTTGCTCAGATCCCTCAATTTCAGCCAGAAAATACCTGAAATTACAGAAAAACACACAAACTCATAGTAGAATTCAAAAATGTGAATTTTTTCATAAAAACTATAAAAATATACTAAAAAGTAACTAAAACATATTAAAAACTATGTAAAAATAATGCCAAAAAATGTATAAATTATCCGCTTATCACAACACCAAACTTAAATTGTTGCTTGTCCTCAAGCAACTAAAAAAAATAGGATAAAAAGAAGAAAAAATACAATAAATTTCAAAATATCAATGAAGCTTAGTTCCAATTAGATGAGCGGGACTAGTAGCTTTTTGCTTCTGAACAGTTTTGGCATCTCACTTTATCCTTTGAAATTTAGAATGATTGGCATCCATAGGAACTCAGAATTCGGATAGTGTTATTGATTCTCCTAGTTTAGTATGTTGACTCTTGAACACAGCTACTTTATGAGTCTTGGCCGTGACCCTTAGTATTTTGTTTTCCAGTATTACCACCGGATACATAAATGTCACGGACATATAACTGGGTGAATCTTTTCAGATTGTGACTCAGCTTTGCTAGAGTCCCCAGTTAGAGGTGCCCAGAGTTCTTAAGCACACTCTTTTTGCTTTGGATCACGACTTTTACCACTCAGTCTCAAGCTTTTCACTTGGACCTTCGTGACACAAGCACATGGTTAGGGACAGCTTGATTTAGCCGCTTAGGCTAGGATTTTATTCCTTTGGGCCCTCCTATCCATTAATGCTCAAAGTCTTGGATCCTTTTTACCCTTGCCTTTTAGTTTAAAGGGTTATTGGCTTTTTGCTCTTGCCTTTTGGTTTAAAGAGCTATTGGCTTTTTCTGCTTGCTTTTTTCTTTTTCTTTCTTTTTCTTTATTTTTTGCCATTTTTTTCGCAAGCTTTGTGTTTTTCACTGCTTTTTCTTGCTTCAAGAATCAATTTTATGATTTTTCAGATCATCAATAACATTTCTCTTTTTTCATTATTCTTTCAAGAGCCAACAATTTTAGCATTCATAAACTTCACTATAAAAAATATGCACTGTTCAAGCATTCATTCAGAAAACAAAAAAGTATTGCCACCACATCAAAATAATTAAACTATTTTCAAGATAGAATTTGAAATTCATGTACTTCTTTTTCTTTTTCAGAAAACATTTTTCATTTAAGAAAGGTGAAAGATTCATGGAACATTCATAGCTTTAAGACATAGACACTAAACACTAATAAAATAAGATTGGGTTGCCTCCCAATAAGCGCTTCTTTAATGTCAATAGCTTGACAGTAAGCTCTTATAGAGCTTCACAGACACTCAGAGCATGATGATGACCTCCCAACACCAAACTTAGAGTTTGAATGTGGGGGCTCTGCTTGACTCTGTATGGAGAGAATTGGATGAAGCTTTTCATGCTTCTTCTCCATGTTTACAGAAGAAGATCCTTGAGCCTTAAACACAAGGTAGTCCTCATTCAATTGAAGGACTAACTCTCCTCTGTCCACATCAATCACAGCCCTTGCTGTGGCTAGGAAGGGTCTTCCAAGGATGATGGAGTCATCCTCATCCTTTCCAGTGTCTAGGATTATGAAGTCAGCAGGGATGTAAAGGCCTTCAACCTTCAGTAAGACATCCTCTACAAGTCCATAAGCCTGTTTCATTGATTTGTCTGCCATCTCTACTGAGATTCTTACAACTTGTACCTCAAGGATCCCTAGTTTCTCCATTACAGAGAGTGGCATGAGGTTTATACCTGAACCTAGGTCACACAGAGCCTTCTCAAAGGTCATGGTGCCTATGGTACAAGGTATTAAGAACCTTCTGGGATCCGGTTTCTGCTGAGGTAATTTTTGCTGAACCAAGGCATTCAGTTTATTGATGAGCAATGGAGGTTCATCCTCCCAAGTCTCATTACCAAATAACTTGGCATTCAGCTTCATGATTGCTCCTAGATACCGAATAACTTGCTCTTCAACAATATCTTCATCCTCTTCAAAGGAAGAATACTCATTAGAGCTCATGAATGGCAGCAGTAAGTTCAGTGGAATCTCTATGGTCTCTGTATGAGCCTCAGATTCCTTTGGTTCCTCATTAGGAAACTCCTTAGTGGTCAGTGGGCGTCCATTGAGGTCTTCCTCACTGGAAATCACTGCCTCTTCCTCCTCTATAGGTTCGGCCACTTTGGATATATTGATGGCCTTGCACTCTCTCTTTGGATTCTCTTCTGTATTGCTTGGGAGAGTACTATGAGGGATTTCAGTAACTCTTTTACTCAGCTGACCCACTTGTGCCTCAAAATTTCTGATGGAGAACCTTGTTTCAGTCATGAAACTGAGAGTGGTCTTAGGTAGATCAGAGACTATGATTGCTAAGTTATAGAGGCTCTACTTAGAATTCTCTGTCTGTTGCTGAGAAGATGATGGAAGAGGCTTGCTATTGCCAAACTTATTTCTCCCACCATTATTATTATTGAAGCCTTGATGATGCTTCTGTTGATCCTTCCATGAGAAATTTGGATGATTTCTCCATGAAGGATTATAGGTGTTTCCATGAGATTCTCCCATGTAATTCACCTCTTCCATTGCAGGATTCTCAGGGTCATAAGCTTCTCCTTCAGAGGAGGCTTCTTTAGTACTGCCGAATGCAGCTTGCATTCCAATCAGATTCTGAGAAATTATATTGACTTGCTGAGTCAATATTTTATTCTGAGCCTATATGGCATTCAGAGTATCAATTTCAAGAACTCCTTTCTTCTGAGTCATCCCATTATTCACAGGATTTCTTTCAGAAGTATACATCAACTGGTTATTTGCAACCATTTCAATGAGTTCCTAGGCTTCTGCAGATGTTTTTTTCAGATGAAGAGATCCACCAGCAGAGTGGTCCAATGACATCTTGGACAATTCAGACAGACCATCATAGAATATACCTAAGATGCTCCATTCTGAAAGCATGTCAGAAGGACACCTTCTGATCAATTGCTTGTATCTTTCCCAAGCTTCATAGGGGATTCACCTTCCTTTTGTCTGAAGGTTTGGACTTCCACTCAAAGCTTGCTCATATTTTGAGGTGGAAAGAATTTGGCCAAGAAAGCATTGACCAACTTTTCCCAAGAGTTCAGGCTTTCTCTAGGTTGTGAGTCCAACCATATCCTAGCTCTGTCTCTTACAGCAAAGGGGAAAAGCATAAGTCTGTAGACCTCGGGATCAATCCCATTGGTCTTAACAGTGTCACAGATTTGCAAGAATTCAGCTAAGAACTGATGAGGATCTTTCGATGGAAGTCCATGAAACTTGCAATTCTGCTGCATTAGAGAAACTAATTGAGGCTTAAGCTCAAAGTTGTTTGCTCCAATTGCAGAAATTGAGATGCTTCTTCCATAGAAGTTGGAAGTTAGTGCAGTAAAGTCACCAAGCATCTTCCTTGCATCTCCACCATTGTTCTCAGGTTTGGCTGCCATGTCTGCCTCTTTTTCAAAATTTGCTGTAAGGTCCTCTCTGGAGTGTTGTGCTTTAGCTTCTCTTAGCTTCCTTTTCAGAGTCTTTCAAGTTCAGGATCAGTTTCAACAAGAATGTCTTTATCCCTGTTCCTGCTCATATGAAAAAGAAGAGAACAAAGAGAGAATGGGAATTCTCTATGTCATAGTATAGAGATTCCTTTATGTGTCAGAGGAAAAGAAGAATAGAAGAATGAGATAGAGAGCGAATAAGAAGAATTCGAACACAGAGAGAGGGAGATGGTTCGAATTATTAGATGAGAAGTGTTAGTAAATAAATAAAATAAATAGAAAGAGATGAGAGAGAGTATTCAAATTTTTTTAAGTAAAATAAAAGAAAAATATTTTTGTTTTATTTTAATTATTTAGTTAGTGTTCGAAAATATTAAAAGAAATAAAATAAAATTAGAATTTAAAATAATTAGTTAATTAAAAAGAATTTTAAAAAAGTGGTTAGTTGTTTTCGAAAATGAGAAGTGAAAAAGTAATTAGGTGGTTTTGAAAAAAGATAAGAAATAGTAAATTTGTAAAATTAAAACAAACAAGTCAAGTAGTTAGTTGAAAGAGATTTGAAAATAAATTTTGAAAAGATAAGAAGTTAGAAAAAGATTTTGAAATTAAAATTTTCAAAAGATATGATTGAAATTTATTTTGAAAAAGAATTAAAAAAGAAATTAAAAAGATTTTATTTTTAAAATTAAAGTTGATGACTTGACTAACAAGAAACTAAAAGATATGATTCTAGAATTTAAAGATTGAATTTTTCTTAACAAGAAAGTAACAAACTTGAATTTTTTTAATCAAAACATTAATTGTTAGCAAGGATTTTCGAAAATATGAAATAAAATTAAGAAAAAGATTTTGAAAAATTAGTTTTAAAATTTTTGAAAACATTAAAAGAAAAATAAAAAAGATTTTGAAAAATTTTAAGAATGAAATTCGAAAAATGAAAAAGAATTGATTTTGAAAAAGATTTGAAAAGATAAAGTTTTTAAATTGAAATTTTGACTTGACTAACAAGAAATAACTAAATTTTAAAAATTTTTGACCACGTCAACTCAAAATTTCGAAAATTATGAGAAGAATAAGGAAAATATATTTTTTTTTTTACTTTTGAATTTTTAATGAGGAGAGAGAAAAACAACAAAATGAAACAAAACATAAAAATTTAAGGTCAAAACAAGTAATGCATGCAAGAACACTTTGAATGTCAAGATGAATACCAAGAACACTTTGAAGATCATGATGAACATCAAGAACATATTTTTGAAAATTTTTTAAGAAAAGAAAGACATGCAAGACACCAAATTTAAGAACTTTTGTACTAGGGACACTAACAATTTGAAAATTCATATGAAAAATAAGAAAAGACACAAAACAAGAAAATGTAAAGATCAAACAATGAAAATCATCAAGAACAACTTGAAGATCATGAAAGACATAATGCATGAATTTACGAAAATTTTAAGAAAATTAAAAAAATACAATTGACACCAAACTTAAAATTTGACACAAGACTCAAACAAGAAACACAAAATTTTTTGGTTTTTATGATTTTATTAAATTTTTTTGTATTTTTTTCGAAATTATTTTGAAAAAAGAAAATAAAAAAATTCAAAATTTTTAATAAGAATTATATGATTCATGCAATGTTAGTATAAAGCTTCGGTCCAAAAGAATTAGATATGGCCAAATGGTCAGCCAAGCTTTAGCACAGAATTATAAATGAGAATCCAAAGGCTCCTCTAATAGCTGCAATGATAAGTGGAAGCTTTAGTCCAAAAGATTAGACATGGCTTAATAGCCAGCCAAGCTTCAACATATCATCATTGAGCTCTAAGGTGGAATTCATTCTTAAAAATTTCGAAGAACATTTTTTTCGAAATTTTTTTTTTGAAATATTTTTAAAAACTTTTTGAAAAGAAAATAAAGGCTGAAACAAGAAAGAAGGTTACCTAATCTAAGCAAAAAGATGAACCGTCAGTTGTCCAACTCGAACAATCTCCGGCAACGGCGCCAAAAACTTGGTGCACGGAATTGTGATCACACTTTTCACAACTCCGGTACAACTAACCAGCAAGTGCACTGGGTCGTCCAAGTAATAAAACCTTACGCAAGTAAGGGTCGATCCCACGGAGATTGCCTGCTTAAAGCAAGCTATGGTCATCCTGTAAATCTTAGTCAGGCGGATTCAATTGGTTATGAGTTTTGATAATTGATAAATAAAACGTAAATTAAAATAAAGGTACTTATGTAATTCATTGATGGGAATATCAGATAAGCGTTTGGAGATGCTTTGTTGCTTCTGAACCTCTGCTTTTCTATTGTCTTCATCCAATCATGCGTGCTCCCTTCCATGGCAAGTTGTATGTTGGTGGATCACTGTTGTCAATGGCTACCATCCGTCCTCTCAGTGAAAATGGTCCAGGCACAGCTTCTGTACAGCTAATCATCTATCGGATCTCTCGTCTCGGATGAAAAATACCAGGCACAGCTACCGCACGACTAATCATCTGTTGGTTCTCACTTGTGTCGGAATAGGATCTCTCTATCCTTTTACACACTGTCACTGCGCCCAACATTCGTGAGTTTGAAGCTCGTTTGTTCTAGCCTTTACCACGAAGGTTCTGATCTCTGTGAGTTCGACTGCTCTGTTGTCAGGAGATGCAAGTCAAATTCACGAACCAGAGGCCTAAGAGATTATACTCCAGCTATCGTCCAATGACTACGTTGAACATCATGTAGACCGCTTGTGGTTGTTAGGCATGCAGATCTTGGCTAAGCGAGTAATGAAGATAGTGAGTGATTGTCACGGGTCACCCCTTCATTCTGACTTAACTAAATTAAGAACGAGAGTATATCTTGGAGAAGACACATGCATGAATTGAAAGAGAAACAATAATACTTTCATTAATTCATGAAGAACAGCAGAGCTCCGCACCTTAATCTATGAGGTGTAGAAACTCCACCGTAGAAAATACATAAGAGAAAAATGTTTTGGCATGGCCGTGTGGCCAGCCTTAAAATTTGAAAAGTGGCATAAGCCTTGAATACAATAGTAAAAATTGCTATTTATACTAAACTAGTTACTATAGATTACAGAAAATAAGTAACTAAGTGCAGATAGTGGAGAAATCCACTTCTGGGGCCCACTTGGTGTGTGCTTGGGCTGAGAATTGAGCTTTACACGTGCATAGGCCTTTTTCTAGAGTTAAATGCCAGCTTGGATGCCAGTTCCGGCGTTTAACTCCAGTTCTGGTGCTAGTTCCGGCGTTTTACGCCAGAAAAGGGTCTCTGACTGGCGTTGAACGCCAGTTTGGGCCATCAAATCTCGGCCAAAGTATGGACTATTATACATCGTTAGAAAGCCCAAGATGTCTACTTTCTAACTCAATTGAGAGCGTGCCAATTAGACTTCTGTAGCTCCAGAAAATCCACTTTGAGTGCAGGAGGGTCAAAATCCAACAGCATCTGCAGTCCTTTCTCAGCCTCTGAATCAGACTTTTGCTCAGATCCCTCAATTTTAGCCAGAAAATACCTGAAATTGCAGAAAAATACACAAACTCATAGTAAAATCTAGAAATGTAAATTTTTTCATAAAAACTATAAAAATATACTAAAAAGTAACTAAAATATATTAAAAATTATGTAAAAATAATGCCAAAAAGCGTATAAATTATCCGCTCATCAGCCACCAGCCCCCACATCAACCCGTCCATTTAAACCTCCAAGAAAAACTCCATCCGTGGTCAATGACAACACTCGACCAAAATAATCAAAGTTTAGACCAAAGTAGAAAGAGCCATCAGCTCCACTTGCCGTCTGACACAACATGCATCACAGAGTCAGGATGCTTCACCAACAACATTACCAAGTGCATCAACATCCAAAAATACAAAGGAATAAAGAGTTGTGCCATTATGTTGTTTTGGGCTAAATGTGTGCTTGTTGTAATAGTTTATGGCAAATTCCAGATACAATTGCCCTTTTTTGTTACTTGTTTTGTGATATTGGTTTTTCATCAGAGTAAACTTGATAATGGTAACATGCCATATAGTCGTATACATTACTGGCAAACTGGTTTCCTTTTTCTTTGTATCAGTTCTAGACTTTGATGTTTAATTTCAAAACTTTAATGTCAGTTCATGAATGTTTGTTTAGTTGTTGTTTTTCCAACTTTAATTTCATACATACATTGCAATATACAGGCTATCACTGATATAGGGTATTCAAATCATTTATACAAACGGCATGTTTCATTTGTCTTGCAAGAAATTAGCACATTTATCTTGTTCAATCATTGATCAATTACTACACTTTAAAATAGCTACACTCAAGACAATTAAAACAACACAGATACACCATCCTATTAGGTTTTTTTTCTCTCTAAAGCTACCATCCTCTTCTCCAAACATATGATTCTGTTTTTCATGTCTTTCTTCTCGTGATGCTCTACAACATCCTCAGTATCCTTCTCTCCCAGATACTTTGTATCAATGATCCCAAGTCTTGCAATGTGCTCATCAAGCCACAAAAAAATTTGCAATATAGTTGTCTTATTTACACATCAGTCCACACAACTCAAAAATAATCTGGTATTTGAAGATAAACCCTAATACAAACACATATAGTTGCTATACTTACCTTATAAAATGGACACCCAGAAATAATCTGTTAGGGTTGCTACTTGTCTTCGACATGAACATGATTGCATATATTCCACAAAAGCACTTTGGTGAGATGCCATCTTTCTCATCTCTTGCGTTAAGTCCCGAGCTCACATCGGACTGGTCTTGTCTTCCTTCACATCCACTTCTTCTTGAGCTTGATGATACTTCGTCGGATGCCATGGGACGAAATGCTGCCCCCTCTTCGTTCACCCACTTCCCCGTTTCTATACATTCGAATGATTAGGGCTGGTAAATTTAAAAGATTGAGGCTCTTGGTGAAACGGCGTCGTTTTGGAGCGGGAGGACGAATATGTCCTATTTAGAAAGGTCAATGCCACGTATGCTCCTGTAACGGCCAGCTCAGTGCAACGGGAGCCACGTCAGATTTTTTCGTCAGGTCCAATGGATTCACTTCAACGGAGAGGTAAATTTGTTCAGGTTTTAGAGGGGTCAGAGACAGAAATGTATTTTCCAATCCTTAGAGACAAAAATATCCACGGAAAAAAAGGTTAGGAACCTATTTGTCCTTTTCTCATAACTTAATATATATACTGATACGGTTAGGTTTTCTTTTTTTACTATATTTTTCGTTCACAAAATAATATTTAAACTCTTCAACAGTTGTTTAAAATTTTAAATAGATGAATGAGCTGGTCACTCTATCATTATTTTTTTTTGGACAGGACAACTCGACCAACCTAAATTTCAAATATCACAATGATCAAGCATGGACTAAAAGTCCAAAACTAGCAACGGACCAAGTTTTTTTTTTTTGGACTTGGCCTACCCAGCCCACACAACTAAAACCGAACCCGACCCACATCTGTACCCCCAAATTAACCCGCCAACCCACCTAGATCTCAATTCTTCTCTTCCACATTCTTAGTCTCTGAAAAAACCAATGCTACCGAAGCTTCTTCACATGAATCAAGAAGACTATTGCATGGAGCTGAGACCTAGTTCCTCCACTCTCGCCGATGGCCTAAACCCGAGTTTGATGAAACAGCCTGTATAGGTCTGCTATTGTCGCCGATCGCAGCTGCCGTAACTCCCCCGATTTGAATAGCTTGTTTCTTGTTCTCAATGGATGCCCCTTGTGATTCCTCGAATTGAATCCGACCTATCGCCCATTTGCATGTGGTTGTATTCTTCTTGGACCGTATTGGCCGATGCATTGAAGAAGATCCTACTCGAGTGTTATGACGGCTCCGATCCTCTCCTCCTGCGGTGCTTCATAGCATGTGTGTTGAAGCTCTCGGTGACCGCCTCCATATCCCCTCCTCCCTTCCTCTTTTGGCTTCTCATTGTTCCCAATTGTACTCCCCTGCGTTGCTGATGGATGACCCTATGTCTCAACTCTAGTTTCATCTTTATCCCCTGTTTCTGCTTTCCCTCTTCCCGATAAATCCTCTTCTCTTTGATGTCTTTGTTGGTTGGTTGAAATTAAACCCATATTGATATGATTCAGTATATTATGACTTTGCTTAATTGATGCGAACCCTGCTTCTGCTCTGATTGTTTTCAAAATTTGAACCGGCGGATTAACTGTCCCCTGCCTCTGTAGTCCATTCTCCACTGCCATCGCTACCAGTTGGTGAGCTAAATTGTTGCCGTCTTTTGGAGTCCAAGTAGCTCCCATGTCCGAAGTATCATCCAACAATTGGAGAATGTATCTAATAACTGCATCTACTTCTGCCACTGGTACCTTTGCCTTAATTGCTTGAACTAGAGGTAAGCAATCTGATTCAATTATGCATTTCATTAGTTGAAGAGCCTCTCTGTATGCTTGAGCTTTTGCTACTAATGCTGACACTATCTTGAATATTGTTGTTGACCCAGTGATAATTTTTCTTTGTCAATCTCTGACAACCACTGTTGCAGCTGCCGTGCGTGTTTCCTTTTGGAAAGCCGCATCTGTATTCACCTTCAACCACTCTTTGGGCGGAGGCCTCCAGGTAACTCTCTTTCTCACACCGCTCTTGCCTACTCCTAATCTATTATCATTAGAACCGCCTTCTGTTGCATTATAGGATTCTGTTGTTAGGCACTCTGAATTGACTATTACTTTTTGTGGTTTCATGTTTGATTGCTGAAATATGTGTTGATTCCTTTCTTTCCATATGCACCAGCACACACATCCCAATTTACACAAAATTATTGACTGATCCATCCCGGTCTCCCTCTTGATCTTTTCTGTTGTATCCATCATCCATCTCCCAAAAAAACTCACATTATAGATCATAGGCAAAATTTGTAGACTAGATCCGAACCACACCGTTCTAGTCCACGGACACAACAATAAAGCATGTTCGATAGTTTCATCTGCTTGTTGGCATATGCTGCATGTGGGTGTTTTTGCTATCCTCCTTTGATATAAGTTTGCATTTGTTGGTAGAATTCCTTACATTGCTTTCTATAAAAATATTTTTTTTTCCTTTTATGGCATCGGTAGCTTCTACAGTGTTTCCCAAACCTCCCTCAAATTCTGACTTGTTGAGACTTTGCTGAGATTTCTCTCCTCCCTGGCATCCTTCTCCCCTTTCGCGAAGTGGTAACCCATTCTCACTGAGTACTGTCCATCACTCTTATATGGCCAAATGAAATGATCCCTTTTATTGATCAAACTGATTGGTGTTTTGAGTATTAATTCAGCTATGTTACCAGGAAATATATCATGAATTTTATCCGCCTCCCAACCCTCCCAATCTCTTATCAAATCGCTCACTTTTCGAAATCTACAATCTCCACATCTTTCTGGTTTTCCTTTTTTTGCCACCCCGTTATCCTACTAAATTTCTATCTCCAATCCATTCTCTACACTCCAGTTGCCCTTCCTTTTGAGGAAGTCTCTTCCCTCCAACATACTTTTCCACATCCAAGATGTATTTTTTTCTTCTATTGCCTCCCATAGGCTGCAATTAGGATAATAAATGGCCTTTAAAATCCGCATCCATATAACATCTTCCTCTTTTAGTAGCCTCCAAACTTGTTTAGGCAAGTATGCTAAGTTTTGACATTCTAGGTCTTTAAAACCAAGTCTCTGCTCTTTTTGTTCCTTGTCATTTTTACCCAACTCTTCCAATGAATGCTTCTTTCCTTTCCATTATTCGACCACCAAAATTTGGCAATCGCTGCTTTGATTCTTTTGCAGAAAGATTTTGATAAAAATTTGATAACATTCATGGCATAGACCGGAATCGCCTGTATGACTGCCTTTATCAATACCTCTTTTCCAGCTTGATTTAATAATTTTTCCTTCCATCATTGTATTTTGTTGAGCATCTTATTCTCTATCCACTCCAATGCTCTTTTCTTTGATCTTGCCCAACTCGCTAGCAACCCTAGATATCTTCCGGGATCCTCCCACGTCGCCATGCCAGTGATCTCTTCTATGTTCACCCTACTCTAGATAGATACTTTACTTCCAAAAATCAGCCCAAATTTCTTAGTGTTGATTCTTTGACATGATGCCTCTGTATATTTGTTAATTATCTGAATGAGTTGATAAACATCATCTTCTTGCACCCCGACAAAAACAATACAATCATCAGGAAATAATAAATGAGTAATAACCGGGGCTGTGGGAGCTAATCTAATTCCTAAAATTATATTATCCCTTGCTGCCTTTTCCATGAGAATAGTAAAGCTCTCAGCAGCCAAAATAAAGAGATAGGGTGATAGATGATCTCCCTGTCTAAGTCCTCTTGGGAATTGATCTTGTTGGACAACTTTTCATTTATTTTGAACCTATAACTAGCACTTTCACACAACTCATCATCAACTTCACCCACTCATTACTAAAATCGAACTCTTCCAGAATCCTTTCCAAAAAATTCCATTCCAGTCTTTCATACGCTTTATTCATGTCTAATTTAATGGCTATGTCATTGCTTCCAAGACTTTTTTTTGTTTAATTTGTGAAAAGCTTCTTGTACTATTACTATATTATCCTGTATGAGTCTTCCTTTTACAAAAGCACTTTGAACTGGAGATATGATAACATCTAGCACTCTCCTTAACCTCCCCACCAAAGCCCTCGTTATAATATTTTACACAAAATTATAACAGCTTATGGGTCTAAGATGATTAAGCTTTCCGGTTGACTAATTTTGGGAATCAACACAACATTTAACAATTCCACACACTTCCTTACTCAAAATATCCCAGTGTTTCTGAAAAAATAACCCATTTAATCCATCTGGATCCGGAGCCTTTAAGTCACCCATACTAAAGGCCGCTTTCTTAATTTCCTCCTCATTGATCCTTGCCATAAGCTCCTCATTCGTCTCCCTATTGACTCTCCTAGGTATTTCTCTTATGCAGTCCTCCAAATTTCTAACCCCAGTAGAGATAAACAACTTGGTGAAATATATTTCCACTAATCTCATCATATTTTTCTCTCCTTGTATCCACTGTCCTGACTCATTTCTTAATTTTTCTATTCTATTCCTAATCCTTCTCTGAATTATTGTTGCATGAAAAAAGTTGTATTTACCATTTCAGCCTTGATCTTTGTCCACAATACTTCTCTTCCTGCTTCTATAGTTCTGAGATTTTCCTTTTCAGTTCATACTCTCTCCTCTTATCTCTTTCTGACATATCATATTTCTGAATGTGTTGCAACTCTATTTTCTTTCTTTCAAGTTCTTTGTCTACTCTCTTAAACTTCCTTCTACTCCACTCTATCAACTCCCTCTTGCATCTATTTCTCTTTCTCATGAACTAATTCCAACAAATTCTATTTCTGTCATCCAAAAGCCAACTCCACTTGATCACCTCTTTGCATTCTTCATGTTCTACCCAAAAAGTCTCAAACCTAAAATCCTTTCTTGTTCGAATCAACGGCTGTGTTTCAAGAATTAAAGCACAGTGATCTGAACTTACAGCTGGAGAAGCTTTTAAAATAGCATTCTGGAATATTTGCATCCATTTCTAGTTTACTAACACCCTATCTAATTTTTTCCTAGTGATAAAGTTATTTCTTGGATTACTGAACCATGAAAACTTGTTACCTTTGAGATCAACATCCATTAAACTATTCTCATTTACAAACATTCTAAAAGTTTCTAAATAAATCCTTGGTTGTGGATGAATGCCCACCTTTTCCTCTTGACTTAAGATATCATTGAAGTAACCCAAATAAGCCTGAGGTTCTTCCTTATTCTTATTACTTACCGTTAGCTTCTGCCATAGTTTCCTTCTCTTTTGGAAAATCGGATTTCCATACACAAAAATACCCTGCCATCTCAGTCCATTATTAATATTAATACTAGCCTTAATGTAGTTATCACACCACTCATAAACATTAATATTAGCATTAGCTTTCCATAACAAACATAGCCCACCGGACAAGCCCCGGAGTTCTACACAAAATATATTATCAAAATAGAGCCTTCTTTTTATCCTAAACATCTTTTCTTATTTAGCCCTAGTTTCCATCAGAAATACTATGAGCGACTTTACTTTTTTACATAGATCAAACAACTCGGATATTGTCGGGGTAGTCGCTATTTCCCGACGATTCCAGCTAATTATACTCATGGCTGAGGGTGGGGCATGTTATGACTCCCCTCCTCAGCCATTAGTATTCCCTTATACTGACTAGAAGCATACAGAGTTAAGTCATACTCTCCTGTATCCAGAGCATAACTGTTGTCCTTTAATTTCTTAGGCACCATGTCCTCTTGTTCCCCCTTCCATTCCTCATTAGTTAGCATTAGCAATTGTCTGTTTTCTCTTTTTCTTTTCAAGTTCAACTCCAATTCCATCTCCTTTGCTTGTTGTGCTTCCCATTTAGTAGGCTCTTTCCTTCCCACCTCTTTATCTTCATCTTCTTCGTTACTAATTCTGCATAGTAAACGTTCTCATCTGAGTCTTTCTTTTGCTCCCCCAATGCATTTTCTCTGCCCTGTACCTCCATGGATAGCTTCTTGAATTTTTCTTCCGTTCCTCTCTTCACCATTCCTTGATGCTCATTTATCCTTTCTCTTTCAACAATCTCGTAATCTTCCTTCCTCTTAGCTGTCATGAGCCTTTTTAGTTCCTGGCCAGTAGTTTTCTTCTATGCTTTATCTCCTTGGGCAGCCTTCCAGACCTCTTTTTTGTTGCTGTTCACCTCTCCTTCTTCTATTGTGTACAGATTCATTCCATCTTCTAATTTTTGTGTGTTTTTTCTAGGCCTTCCACCTATCTTGTATTTATCCTCCCTTCCAATCCCAACTTGTAATTGATCTGCCAGAATATTGGACCTACCATTCTTATTTGGCCTGTATATACTCACCTGCTGTGCATCTTTACCGTTTTCTCCCTTTTGGGCTTGTTTGATGTAAGTCCATTCATTGTTCCTTTCTCTTATCTCCCTTATAAGGCTTTTAAATTTATAGGCTGCCTTTAGGTCAAGCAGCATATCCTCATCTCCCTGAAAATCATGGATTTCTTGTACTTCTCCCAACTGCTCTCCTGCTTCAGCCATCACATTCTCTCTTCTTGTTTGGTTTTTCCGTACACTTTTCTCCCTTATTTCCTACTGCAAATTTTGTTTAGCCCTAATTCTGCTTTCTTTAGTGCTTTGTTCCTCCCTACTCTCTCTTCCAAGGTTTTGTTGATCACGCACCTGCTCTTCCTCTTCTTCTCTCCATCTATGTTGCTTTGACCCTCCTCCTCCTATGGCTAAAATTGGACGAACTTGGCTAACTCCTAGTCCTGGTGAGTACTTCTTCTTGGTTGGATCCCAGCATGTCATGGCTGTTGGATTCTTGCATGTTTTCTTCTCGTGTCCCAATATTTCACAGTTAAAGCAGTAGTTGTCTGGCAGCCTTTCATATTTAAAGAAAACTCATAATGGTGGCATCTCCTCTCTTTCTAACCAGAAACCTGTAGACAGAGTCTTGGTAATATTGATGCTAACTCTAATCCTTAAAAAAGATCTCCTAAGAACGCCATCCACTTTTGGGTCTTCAGCCTCTGCCAAAACTTTCAACATTCCTCCTATAAGAATTTCGGTCTCCTTATTCATGTGATCAAGTGGAATGCCATGAACTTGAATCCAGAACTCCATGAAGTCATGATCAACCTTAAAAATTAATTCACCCTCCATCCATAATGTGAGATTGACCAGATTTCCTCTGACATTCTAAGGACCATTTTGAATAATCTGAAGTCCTCTTTTCCTATCTTTAAAGCTGAATAACATCTTCTTTAACCTAATGTTAGTAACTGCAACTCCTTGTGGGTTTTTTCACATTTTCAATAATGCATTTTTGCTTGTTTCATCTCTTTATCACTTATTATCTTTCCCATCACATTCAAGCAATCCTTTTTGTTTCCCAGCTCTCTGAACTTGTTGAGTTTGATGACTTTTTCTTCTATGTTATTCATATTGTTAGTTGCTAATCTTTTAGTCTTTGTATATTTCAGGTTTCATAGTGATTTTGGTAGATTAGATGGAAAGAAAATAGTGTGAGAATACGAGTTATAAAATTTAAACAGGTTGAAAAAAACTCCCTATTGAAGAAGAACCAATGTTGACTAAATCCCCATAGTGGTCCTCCAGATTCAGCCCGTGCACCAATTTTGTCCCTGAGATTCCAATTGCACTGTTTATGTCCCTCAGATTCCAATTCGAGCACCATAATGGTCCTTCGAAGATTTTCCGGCGTGACTCAGCGACGGCGTTGCTTATGTGGCACAGCCACTGCCACGTTGGAGAGTCAGAACGACGTCGTTTCATGGGGCAAAATGATTGAAAGCCCACACGTCGCCGTTTTGATCACAGTGAGAGTAGTAGTAACTTGGGCAAAGGGTTTGGTATTCGTTACGTCTTCTCCTCCATATTTTCTCACCTCTCTCAACGCTTGGTCTCCTCCTCCATAAGCAGTAGCGACAGGCAAGGGCACTGCTGCCTGGTTTCTTAACATTGCTGTACTGAACTTGGGGGAAGGTTCGTGGTTCACCATTGAAGCATCGACTGAAGAACCGTTTAAGCTAGCTTCAAGGTACAAATTTTATTATATTTTTTTGAATTTTTTGGATCATGTTTCATTCCTGATATGGCCGATTGTTAAAGTTACTTGAACATGATGCATGTAGTTTGTGTTAGAATCCACTGCCTGTTAGGATTTTAGTGTTTTCCTTCTTCAAACCAGTAATGCATGCTCTGTTTCTTGTGAAAAGAACAGGGGTTAATCTCTGGTGGTGTGTAATATCTAAGTTAATTGTTGTTTATGTGTTGCATGCGTGGTGAATTTTAAGCATTTCCTCTGTTATGTTGCAGATGAACGCCGAATTGTTAGACATAATGTTTCATCATGGGAAAAATTTTGAGAGGGGGAAGGATGGGAAATGGACATACACACCTGACAATAGGCATTGTTTGGGTGATCTGGATGTGGACAGGTTGGATGTATTCTACCTGAGAAATTACTTTAAAGAGCTAGGCTATGAGACCATGAAGGAGGTTTGGTGGCAGGTCCCTGGGATGAGCCTGGAAGTAGGTTTGAGGCGTTTAGACTCTGATAATGAGTTGAGAGAGCTGTGTTCTCATGGTGGAAAGAACAATGGGGTAGTGGATGTCTACATTGAACATGGCATTTCAGAACCTGAAATAGTACAAGGAGAGGATGTTGTTGTGCATGTTGATGACGAGGTGAAGGATCTTGGAGAGCAAGCCAAGTCAAATGCCAGGATGGTGAAAGACCCCCTGTCAAACCTACCACCGAGAAGGACCCTCCTAGGAGTTTAAGCATGGTAACATACAAGCCCCAAGCTAAAGAGGCGTTACTGAAGAAGAGCAATGTGAATTCTAACATGGAGTCCCAGCCTAAGCCTAACTCAAAGTGTAAGCCTAAGACAGTTCCCAAATCCAAATCCATGCCCAGACAGAACAATGTAACTAGGACTAGGAGATATTGTCTAAGGTCTGTAGGGAAAGGTATTTCAAAAGCAAAGGAAAATGCTAGTGATCATGTTCTTTTATCCTCTGACTCAAACTCTCATGACAGCTACGAGAGTGCTGAGGATGAGGCCTATAAGCCACAAGAGCCGGATGATAGCTCAGATGAATCGGGCATTGGATATACTGTTCCTTCACAGAAGAAGAAAGTCAAGAAACCCAATGCAAGGAAGAAGGTCCAGGCTGAGAGTGGAAAGGAAAAAGGGAAGGCCAAGGTCTGTGTTGATGATGATGGATTTGTGGAAGACGTTTCTGATGAAGATGTGGACATTGAATTTGTGGGGGGAGGTATAAAGGGGGATAACCATGATGCTTTTGATCCGGGGTCAGAATCGGATGGTGGCAATTCGTGGCACTCTTTGGAGATGAAAACACCACCTAATTCAGAGGATGAGCTGGTTGGAGAAGAAAGTTCAGATGAGGTATTTCCGGTGTTTAGACAGGGTGCTAGGTTCGGGGAACTACATTTAGAAGTCGGGATGAAGTTCAATACTAAGTGGGAGTTCAAGGAGGCAGTGAGGGAGTTCACTATACAAGAAGGGAGACGGATGAGGTTTAGGAAGAACGATGGTAAAAGGGTGAGGGCAGTATGTAAGGTGAAGGATTGCAAGTGGGTTGTATACGCATCAAGGGACCACGAAGACAGTTGCTGGCAAGTTAAGACTTTCTTCAATGACCACACTTGTCCACGAGAGGATAAAAACAGGGCAACAAATAGAAATTGGGTTGCAGGTAAGTTGGTAAAAAAACTAAGGAAATATCCCAATTTCAAGAACTGTGAGGCTACAACATATTTCAAGACGAAATATGACTTGTCACTCAATAGGAACTCTATATCACGGGCACTGTGTGATGCTAGAAATATAGTCTATGGGGATGCCAAGGAGCAATATGCTATGCTTAGGGACTATGGTGAAACACTATTGAAAACAAACCCGGGATCAACTGTTCAGATATGCACAAAGCCACAGCCTAGTGGTGAGGTCATATTTGAGAGGATGTATGTCTGCTTGAGTGGCTGCAAGTCAGGTTTCAAGGCTGGCTGTCGTCCGTTAATTGGACTTGATGGGGCTTTTCTAAAAACTGTTTTCGGGGGGCAAATTCTATCGGCTGTTGGACAAGATGCTAATCATCATGTCTATGTCATTGCCTGGGCAGTTGTGGAAGTGGAGAACTTTGAGAATTGGAAGTGGTTTCTAGAGTTGCTACATGAGGATCTTGGAGACTACAAGACCCATGGGTGGAACTTCATCTCTGATATGCAAAAGGTAATTTCTTACTGAAACCTTAATCAAAGTTAGGGACTATTATGGTGAAGGATTGGCAAAGTTAGGGACTATTATGGTTATCGTTATTCAAAGTTAGGGACTATTATGGTGATCGATTTTCAAAGTTAGGGACTATTATGGTAACATAATGCTTGATATCTTCAGGGATTACTGCCTGCTATGAAAGCCGTGATGCCTAATGTGGGACACCAATTCTGTGTCTGGCACTTGTGGCAAAATTTCAATAAGCAGTGGAAGGACCTGGAGCTTAGGGGACTGTTATGGGAGTGTGCTAGAGCTACAACATTTCAAGAGTTTAAGGTACATAAAGCCACTTTTGTTGAAACTGGAGTTAGCTTACATGGACTTCTTTCCCAACTATTAACTGTTGAATTTCAGGAATACATGGATATGATAAAGTGGCTGAACGAGGACGCATGGAAGTATCTTGACAAGTGGCCAAGGGAGGCATGGACGAGGTCACAGTTCAGGCACAACCCGAAATTGGACTCAATTTGCAACAACACCTGTGAGGTTTTCAATTCAAAGATCAAAGAAGCAAGGGAAAAGCCTATACTTACTCTTCTAGAAGAGGTGAGAATGTTTGTCATGCGGACTATGGCTAAGAACAAGGTTAAGTTGGACAATCACCTGGGGCTGTTACCACCGTAATCAAAAGTAGGTTAGAAAAGGTGAGGAAAGAGTCCAGACATTGGCATGCTATATGGTCTGGAGATACTGGATATGAGAAGTTTGAGGTTCATGGGCGTCCAACAAACCATGTGGTAGACCTGGGGAAAAGATTATGTACCTGCCAGTTCTGGATGTTAACAGGTTATTCTCTCCCATCCACTTACCTTTGCTCATTTAATTTTACACTAGTGTTATAAATAATTTTTGATTTAACCTAAGCTGGAAGTAAATGGGACTTGTAGGGATTCCATGCGTTCATGCTTGTGCAGCACTGGCCAGAGTCAACAAACACCCAGAGGATTTCTGCCATAAGTTGATAACCATGGAGTCTTACAAGGAAACATACAAGTACCACATCAATCCTATACCTGGCCAAGCCTTCTGGGAACAAAGTCAGTTTAACAAGCCATTGGCACCACCAATCAAGAGGAAGCCAGGGAATCTTCAAACAAAGAGGAGGAAGGACTCAGATGAAGTCTCAAGTTCTAGCAAGAAATCTAAGCCAGTAACAGCCTTGAAAAGACAGCTTCGGCCTTTCACATGTAAGTACTGCTTGCAAAAGGGTCACACCAAGAGAGGATGTGAAAAGAAAAGAGCAGCTGATGCTGCTCAAGCTGCAGCTGATGCTGCGGCTGCTGCAAAGGCAGCAGAGGCTGCTAAAGACCCTAAAAATGCTAGTGCACAAGCAACTGCAACTGCCCAGGCCACCACAACTGACACTGCAATTGCCTCTGCATCTGCCAGTGCCACTGCAACTGCTACTCCAAATGCAACTACTACTGCTACAGCTACGGCTAATGCTAATATTACCATCAATTCTGCTCCTATTGGTCAAGCATCAGAAATTGATCTGTCACAGCCAATTTGTTCTGAACCAGAAGACTCTCAAAAGGTACAATTTTAATTCTATAATAAGCCTTTGTAATTCATGGAGTAAAAACTCTGAAAAAGGTTTACTGAGTGGCAATGTTTGGTATTTATTTCTGGTTTGAAATTTGTGTAGTTCACTGAAGTAACCGGAGAACCAGCCACAAGACCTGCCAAATTGCCTACTAGAAGAAGGTCACCTCCAACAACCCCTTCTACAGCACTGGACCCAATGAAGGGTGCGAGTTCTGCCACTGCTTCACGATTCACAAATTTTCTGAAGTTTGTGCCGACTCCTGGATTTAAGCACCCCCAAAAGAAGTGAACTTTCATATTAGGACATTAGGACATTTTGCTTGTCAAGTGTTTGTTTTTTGTTAAAAGATACAGTGACTGCGCTCACTCTAAACAATGGTTCATTTTGTTGATTACTAATCAAGTATGTCATGCTACTTGTTCAATTACTTATGGTTGTAATGTGTTAAAACTATGAATGGTTTGCCATATTTTGGTATTGATCAATTAATACTGTCCATGGTTTGTATCAATCTTGCTGTTACTTATTTACAAGTTCTTTTACTTCATCCAACAGGATATTATATTATATCAAAGTAAGATGATTTACACAAACCTTGTTATGTTACCACATAACAGTTTCATTCATTAATTTGGGAACTGCATTACATTGACATGTTCTCAACCCTTTAATAGCACCAATCCTACAAAAACAACAATTACTAAGAACCCAAATCCAAGAACATGAGTTATGAATTTTAGATTCCTAATGTCTGCCTCCATCTTGCCCATCCGCCATGCAAAGTTCATCTTCCTGTCACCATCATCATCTCCTGCAACAGCTCCTTCAGACAACTCCTCTTGCACAGAATCAGCCCAGACGAATAACCCACACCATGTTTTTCAATCTGCTATAAATTATTAAACTTTACTCACATTATAGTTGGGGCAACCAAAGAAGGGCTTGTTAGGATGCGACTCCGTCCCAGACCACCTTAGCACCGGGCGACAACCACAGCCGCACCAGTCCGGAACCCGTCCATGCCTGCTTCACGTCGTGCTTCTTCTCCAGTTCTCCGTCGACGATGACCGGTTGGAACTTCCTGCAACATGGCTCCCACTTCCTCTCATGGGGGACAGCTATCGGTGTACAGAAGAGATGCAGAAGAAGACGTTGATGGAGAGAACCTCAATGGGAAGGCCAACGAAATTTTAGGGTTTAAAAATGAGGACAGGGACTACATTAGGAAATTTTATCACACATTCCACGTCATATGTACACTACGGCGTCTAACGTGGCAGTGGCTGTGCCACATAAGCAACGCCGTCGCTGAGTCACGCCGGAAAATCTTCGAAGGACCATTAAGGTGTTCGAATCGGAATCTGGGGGACATAAACAGTGCAATTGAAATCTCAGGGGCAAAATTAGTGCACGGGCTGAATCTGGGGGACCCTATGGGAATTTAGTCAACCAATGTTCTTAGAGTACTTTCCTGTTGAGAGGAGAAGAGTTCCCTATTGGAGAAGAAGTTACAAATCAATTCATATTTCTCTTTTCAGCAAGGGACCAAGTTTAAATGATTTTGGTTAACAATTGATGGACTATGTTCTTTTTTGTAAGTGTTTTGATGGACCATAAGAATGCAAAACGAAGGCCCCATGAAAATCAAGATTCTTGGAGCAGCCCATAAGCGCAAAGCTTGTAAGTTTGCACGTGCAACACCAACCTGCCACCGTTAAGTAGATGGAGAAATCATAAACAAAAACAAAAATAAAGGTAGGTAGAGAAATTCAGTAAGTTTAAGCGTTGAACACTAGCCAAAATTCCAAAAAGGACGAAGCTTCGGTTTAACAATCTTGTCCATTTAATAATAATAATAATAATAATAATAATAATAATAATAATAATAATAACTATTACATATAATTATTATTATAGCCACAATTTATATAAGAGTACAATTAGATGATAATTTAATATATTAAAATTGAATCCATTTATTTATATTTTGTTACAAAAACAAAATGATAATATATGTTGCATAACCAACCAACCTCCCGCTGTGTGATGCAATGGGCTGTTGGAAGTTGACTTCATTGAATGTGAAGTAGGTAGGTACCAAGTACCAACGTGCACACTTCTCAGTCCTTACAAATAGCATCTTGTGGTGGTGGTGAAAGTGAAATAGCCATGGAAGGAGAAAATGGAAAGAAGATGAAGATCCTGTGCCTCCATGGGTTCAGAACTAGTGGGAGTTTCTTGAAAAAACAAATAAGCAAATGGGACCCTTCTCTATTTTCAAAATTTGACATGGTAAATTGGTAAACATGCTTCTTTCATGCTGTTCAAGTAGCAAGAGATTAGGCTCTCATCAAAAGAGTTTTGTAATTTAATTTTTTTATATAATTCTTTAATTAAAAAAATGATATGAAATAAAGCTGTTTATATATGCATTTTGTGACAGGATTTCCTAGATGGTAAATATCCTGCTGGAGGGAAGTCAGATATAGAAGGAATCTTCCCTCCACCCTACTTTGAATGGTTTCAATTCAACAAGGTAATGTAAGGATACTGTCTCTGTATCCTTTTAATTGTTTCATTTGAGATAATATGTAGCTGAAAAGAAAAATGATTATTATGCACAACACAATTCTTGTTCAGGAATTTACGGAGTATACTAATTTGGAAGAGTGTATATCATACTTATGTGAATACATCACAGCCAATGGCCCCTTTGATGGCTTCCTTGGCTTCTCACAGGTACAATTACATTCATATTCACAACTTGTGGACTCTATATATGATTAAATAATCTGAATGCATGCCAAAGAGGTGAATAAAGGACCTCAATAGGGATTAGGGAGGTTCTGAGTTCGGGTCAAGAAATAACATGCTTTTTTCACTCTATAAACCGTTGCTCACGTTATTCAATATTTATACTATTTACCTATACTTTTTTATAAACAAAATATTATGTGCATATTAAAAATCAGTTATCAAATTAACTATTATATGTTTGTGTATAAATAGATATGTTATTTAATTTATTTTCAATGTGTATTTTATACTAATAATTAATTTATTTGTTAATTTTTTATATATACATAACATAATTAAAAAGTATTAAATTTAGCTAACATATATTTTAAAGAGATATGATAAAATTACCCATTAGCAAAATTTTATAAAACAATATGTAAAATTTAGATATTTATTTATTTATTGTGTATTTATATAAGAGTTTAATTTTGAGTACTGACAGTGTAAAATGTTCAATCTTATCCATCTTTAAGGATGATCATTCATGCAGTCAATAAAAATAATAGTTATTTTTTTATGATATGGTATTACGTAACTAATACCCATGACAGTACATCAAAATTAAATTTTATATAATAAATATAAAATCTTCTATTAATAATAACCTTAAGATGTGTCCTACTGTCTCACTCGGATTGACTCCTTTTCTGTTATTAGGGCGCAACGCTTTCAGCACTTCTAATAGGTTACCAAGCACAGGTAAGCTACAACTAGTAATTTGATTTATAAATAAAAACTAAAACTAAACCAATCTCTTTTTCAAACGAAGAATATAAAGGTAGAATATTTGATTAATGAACATGAAATCCACAGGGGAAGTTGTTGAAGGAACATCCACCGATAAAGTTGTTTGTATCAATATCTGGATGCAAATTTAGAGATCCAAGCATATGTGATGTAGCCTACAAGGAACCCATAAAAGCAAAATCTGTTCATTTCATTGGTGACAAAGATTGGCTTAAATTGCCTTCTGAGGAGCTCGCCTCTGCTTTTCAAAATCCCCTCATAATAAGGCACCCTCAAGGTCATACCGTCCCACGGTTAGGTAGCCTCTCACCAAATGTTTTTCTTCAATACCCTTTATTGTATGTACATTTTTTTTAAATATCTTTATCATATATATATTTACAAAAACATCTTTTGTTATCTGTAGAACTTAAATCCAGAACTTTTGGAATAGAGTTATAGTATAAAGTAGTTATTATCTTGACTAATTTTATATTTTTTGTTAATAAATACAATTAATAAATAAGAAGGATGAATTAGTACTAATTAATATATTAGTTTATGTAATGTTTTACTATTGTGATTGAACTTTCCTTTAACTATCACAAACAGATGAAATGGCCACCAGCCAGCTACAAAATTGGGTTGAAGAGGTACTAAGCCACAGAAAAGTTGGTATCTCGGAATATGACAAGAAATTAGAAAGTGAAGTAAATAAGTCAGATGCAAAGGTGCTAGAGGCATGTAACGGGGTGGCTCAAGCCTAAATGTTAGAGCTTATAAGAGGAAGCAGAAGCACCTGAATTTAATACAGATTATATTATTACTATGTATTGAAATTCATCCACTATTGAATGCCTTATATGTGTTGTCTTTATATCAACGAAATTGTGACAAATACAGCACACATATTTAGCACGGAAATGGTTAGTCTTTCAGTGTTTTGGTCCTGCTAGTTCTGTATTCAACTAGTGGTTAGCAGAGCCAAATAAGAATGAGAGTGAGCATGACGAGTGCTTTGTGCTTCCCTTGCCAACCATCTTTAACCGCGACCTTAAGTGCTGCTAGGTAGGCTATTTGTGATTCTGTTTTCTTTCTCTTTTATTTGATGTTCACTTGTATTTTAACTTTTGAATGTTTAATGGGAGAATACTGAACAATTATTCGTGTAATTCTGTTATTGTTGATGGTCCTCAATAAAAAAACAATGGTTTAAATCATGTTTGAGCATCAGTGGATCACGGATTTTAGTTGGAGACAACTTTGGCAATAAAAAGCTTAACAAGTTAATAATCATGCAGTAAAATGGAAATGCAATGAACATTAACAGGGGTGTGGAGCCTTCGTGTTATAGAAGGGGGCTGTTTGTATCTTAGATGTGGTTATCATGTATTGTTTGCTTTTCCTGTAAACTTGTCACCTAGTCCATTATATATTTAATATTTATCTTATTAATTTTACAACTAAAATATATCATATAGCACTCTAATTATAACTAAAATATATTTCACAACTGACGATTGACTAGCAACTATTGACTTACCAATCGACTGCCCCATCACCGATGCCAGTTAACCGATCAATAGACCGACTCTCCTACCAACCTACCCTTACAAACCAACTATCCATTGACATAAACACTATAGGTCGAGATCACCTTGTGATCAATGCTAATTAACAGAACAATCGTCTGCGGACCTAACCTAACCAGCCGAACAAATCGACCGATTACCCTGTGACTAGATGTTGGCTAGCAGAACGACTGCTTGATTGACTCGCATACCAACCTCAAAAATGCTGAAAAAACTTTGCTTTGAAACCATTTTTTCCTAGAGCAATTGACGCATTAGTAGAAACATTTCTCTTTTTTGGTCTACGAACGGCAAAGATACCCGTGAAAGCAGGTACCCACGGGGATTACTCACGATAGGAGACTAACTGTAAAATTTTCACAGGGGCAAGGACCCGCCCTCGCGAATAAATGGGACAGGAACATGAGTAGCTCTACCTGTCCCATGAAGATCTTTGAAATCTCCAAGAAGAGGGAATTTACTAAAATGCCCTCACTAATATATAAAAGTTATATATTACCATCTTGGTATTTATAAAGAAAAATTCTACTCCCACCCTTAACCATTTTATGAACTCCCACTCCGCACCTCAGTAATTAGAAAATGATATTGCGATTTCTAACCACTAATTTTGACCTTCCGCCTCCTTCGTTAGTGTCTCTATCCAAAGCTAACCGATCTTGTCTACATAGATCGTTAAGTCAACACATGTCAAGCAACAATTTAAAGAGACAAATCACCCCTCGACCTTCTTCTTCTCTTTTTTCCTCTCCTCCTCTTCACGAACCAGAACAGCACTAGGTCAACTCCTTTTTCTTTTTCTTTTCTCCATCATTTTTTGTCACCATCATCACCAACATCCAGCACTATTCTCTGCATTCTCTCATTCTCCTCTCCACCATTTTTGGCCACCATCATTCTCTGTTTCCGCTGCACTGTTCCACTACCATGATTCTTCTTCTTCTTCTGACCGCACCAAAAACACAAAGCTATATCTCTCTCCTTACTTCTCTATTCACTGCTGGCAACCACAGCGCAATCACAGCTACCCTCTCACCCTTTTTCTTCTCCTTATCTTTACAATCTCTCTCTCTTACTAGTTTGTCCCTGTCTTTATTTGGTTTTACACTAAATCCCAAGTAAAGAACCTTACATAAAATAAGATAGTGATTTTTCATGGACCAACAACTACTTGACTGCAAATATCACTAATACACCAATTCAAATACTGACACATTCTATAATCACCAAATTACTCTTTCACATAAAAATTGATACTTTAAATAGATATACGTATCCAATAATCAAAATCCAAAAAAGGACAACTCGTAAGACCATATCCCAAACTAAATTTAAATATTTAAACAGATAAAATTACTCAACTGAAAAAGAAGAATAAGAAGAAAAAAAAGGAGGAGGTGACAGTAGGGTTGTGCAGTGAGAACAGAGAATGGTGGTGCCGTGAATGTGAATGATGATGGTGGCCAAAAATGGTGAAGAGGAGACGGAGAGAAGAGAGTTGGTTCGGTAGTGATCTGGTCGTGAAGAGGATGAGAGGAGAAAAGAAATATGGCATTAAGTTATGGTTGAACAACGAAAGAAAGAAGAAGAAGTAAAGTGTTCTTGAGCTCTCCAAAACGACGACGTTTTGTTAATTGTATAGGGGGCGATTTGTCCCTTTAAATTATTGCTTAACATGTGTTAACTTAACGGTCCACGTAAGTAAGATTCGTTAGCTCTGGACGGAGATATTAACGGAGGAGGTGGAAGGTTTGATAGAGTTAGTGATTAGGGACTGCAATGTCATTTTCTAATTGATGAGGAATGGAATGGGGTTCATGAAATGGTTAAGGCCCAGGGTGGGATTTTCCTCTATTTAATATGTGTATTAGATTATGTCAAATTGAGTTTGAAACTTTAGATTGTATTATCTTATGTTAAATTTTGTTGAACTTTTGAATCACTGTGTTATGAATTTTTTTTTTAACTTTTTAAAATGAAATACCAGCAGATACCTACGAGTATCTGTCATGGACAATTAAATGAAAATCTATAACAGAAATAACAGAAATTCTTTGCATACAAGCGATTAGGGCTTGTAAGCCTTACAAGTCAATTAACCACTAACGCCCAAAAATGCGCTCCTAGTGTTACGTAGCTTACACGCGCTATATAACAGATCCCGCGAATATATAACTACCAATTTTAAAAGATTTATTTCCTTCTTCATTCTCCTTCTTTCCAAATTTCTTCGTTCTTCTTCTCGCACGTCTTCCCCTGCCTTTTCGATCGTTCTTTTTCCCTCCTTTCTCACTGGTTTGTTCTTCGTCATTGACGTGAGTTTCTCTCTCTGTAGCTCCAGCTTCATTTTTTTTCGATTTTCTGGTTTCTGAAATCAAAGTTTGAACTCGTTTTGAAGATAATGGATGATTCAACCTCAGATTGTCAGCTGAATCAGGGTGAAGTAGATTTTGAATTTGAATCTAACGAAGTTCCTGAGGTTTGATTTACATTCAGCTAATTACGATTACTCTGAATTTTGTTGCAGTTATTCGTATATCATTGTCTAGCTGAATAATTCATGAACATTGACTGTGAAATTAACGTGTGAACATAAATTTGTGGATTGAATCTAATGTATTAGTTTTGAATAATTATCTGCAATTTATAGCAGACGCTCGGGTGTAGATCAGAATTTTTTGGGTGTATTTTAGGGAGAAGTGTGGGTGTATTTACAATTTATGGATTTTTTTGTTATTTTAGTTGAGTTGTTGTCGTTTGGGTGTATTAGATCATACATGATTGGGTGTATTTTTAGTTTTTGACATGGTGTATTCTGCAGCCTCTCTCTGTTGTTGATGACCAGTTTGTTCCCAAGGTTGGAATGACCTTTACCACCCTTGAAGATGCTGGAAAATTTTACAGGAACTACGCCAAGGCTGCAGGTTTTTCTACAAGAGTTCGGAGTACAAATAGGAAGGGAAACGAGATTAAGAATTAATTGATTACATGTAGCAGAGAGGAAAAATGGAAATCTAAAATATCTCCGACCGAGAAGACAAATCTGACAGCCGATTTAAACTATCCTGCAAGAATTTATATACACACATTGAAGGATGTTGGTGCTTGGATCATTTCAAAGGTTGTGCTGGATCATTCACACCCTTGCTGTCCAAGTAAAGCAAAGATGCTCAAACAGCATAGGGAACTAAGCATGTTGTCGTACAATAGAGAATAACGAGAAGGCTGGTATTAGACCGAGCAAAACTTACCAATCATTTGTTGCGCCTGCCGGGGGTCATCGCGAGTTAAATTTTATTGAAAAGGATGTGAGGAATTACATTACGAGAGAAGTGCGGAATGTTTCTGAACAAGAAGATACAAAGGAATTCGGGAAATATTTGTTAAGAATGAAAGAGAAGAATCAGAATTTCTTTTTTGAGCTTGAACTCGAGGAGGATCAATCGATTAAGCTGGCTTTTTGGGCCGATGCAAGAAGTAGAGCTGCCTTTGATTATTTCGGAGATGTTATTTCATTTGACACCACCTACAATACAAACAGGTAATAAACTGCCCCTGTTTATGATGCTAAATTAATATTTTTTTATGAATCTGCCGCAGAGGTGTATATTGGGTGTTTTTGGGTGTATACAAAGTATTTGTTGGGTGTACGTAATGATTTTTCATTCTGCACTATGGTAATTTATTTCAGGTATAATTTGGTTTGTAGTTCTTTTGTCGGGGTGAATCATCACGGTCAGTCAACACTTCTTGTATGCTCTTTGATGAAAAACGAAGAAATTGAATCATTCAAATGGTTATTTCAATGTTGGCTTCGTTGCATGGGAGGAAATGCTCCGAAAGGGTTTCTCACCGATCAATACGCATCAATGAAAAGGGCTTTAGAGGCTTGTATGCCAACAACAATTCACCGTTGGTGTATTTGGCACATCATGAAGAAGATTCTAAGCAAATTAAACGGGTACAAGGGACATGCAAAAATTGAACAAGAAATGAGCCAAGTTGTTTGGAACTCTCATAGTAAAGATTCATTTGATAGAAATTGGAATGATTTTCTGCTGAATTTTGGTCTTGTGAACAAAAAGTGGCTTTCAGGTAAGGTTTGTTTAAAATCTGCAGCAGAGGTGTAAATTAAATTTTTTTTGGGTGTATTTATAGTCTGTTTTTGGGTGTATTCTGCAAATCTCTATGAAGACCGTCATATATGGGTTCCAATATATCTGGATCACCACTTCTGAGCAGGGATGAGAAGCACACAAAGGATCGAGAGCATGCATTCATTTTTTAACAAGTTTATTACCCGGAACAGCTCGCTTATTCAATTTGTCAAACAATATGATAATTGCCTCGGAAGCAGGGAGCAAGCAGAGAGAGAATCAGATGCTGCAAATTTTCATACGGTCATACCGTGTGCAACCAAATCCTCCATTGAAGCTCAGTTTCAAGATGTGTACACTCATCAAAAGTTTAGGAAAGTCCAAACACAATTTAGAGGAAAGGAGAATTGCATCACTAGATTAACGAATTCCGCTCTAGGCTATTCAGTATACGAAGTTGGAGAACAAGTTTCCAGCTCAATATTCAACAAGTTTGTGGTTACTTACGACTCAGTAGCAGCCGAGGTAAAATGTAAATGCTTATTATTTGAGTCAAGAGGGATATTGTGCCGTCACGCACTAAGCGTGTTAAGCTTTGAACGAGTAAGCCAAGTGTCACCTAGATATATACTGGAACGATGGAGCAAGAAGGTAAAGAGGCGATACACACACATCAAGAGCAGTCACGACGAGCCACTGTTGGAGCCAAGAAGCAAGAGGTTTGACCAATTGGTTTTTCGTTCGCAAAATATTTGTGAATTTGCATCAGAATCGGAGGAGCTGACTGCAATTCTGCATCGTGCGTACGATAACGTCATGGTTGAGATGGAATCATTGAAAGCCAAAAGGAAGGGGACATCTTCTTTATCTCACGAAGACACCAACTTGGAATCCGTTAACGAGCTTCAAAGCCCTCCAAGGATTCGAACAAGAGAACGTCCAAAAAATAGGCTAGGTTCAAAGTTGGACAAACAGATTGCAAATACCACAAAAAAGAAGAAAACGAAAGCTTTAAACGAGGTAAAAGTGATGTTCTCTAAATATGTGGTGATTGAGTTTAATTTTCTCGTTAATAGTTTAGCTAATATGTGAGTTTGTTATATTCAGTTAAACCTCTTTGATGCTACATCAGTGGTGCATTCAAATTCTAGCCAATATCAAGGACATATTATGAATTATCAGTTCAGGGTACCAGCAGCAGCGGATAACTCTTTGGGTGTATAGTTACAGAATATAGGTGTAAAAGCACTGTTCTTTTGGGTGTATTTTTGTGAATTTTCTTGTGTTTCACATTTTACATATATATACATATATATATTTCACAATATGATGTTTATGTTATAAAATATTGTTTGTTTTTTTTTATTACGGTTTAAGGGTTTAAGGGTTTAGGGTTTTAGGGGTTAGGGTTTTAGGTTTTAGGGTTTAGGGTTTAGGGTTTAATGGTTTTGGGGTTTACGGTTTAGGTTTTAGTGTTTAGGATTTAGTGTTTAGGGTTTAGGTTTTAGTGTTTAGGATTTAGGGTTTAGGATTCAGGGTTTTAGGGATAAAGCATCAGGGGGATAGATGTTTGGGTGTATATTCAACTTTCTTTGGGTGTAAACAATGTGAGGTTATGGGTGTATATTTGGTTTGATATTTTTCTTCATATTATAGTATCTGTAATTTAGACATTTTGAATACAGCAGAGAGAGTTTAATTATTTAAAGAAATTTTACAATAAACTGGATTATAATTGGCAATTTTTTACAGCATGTGTTCAATTTGTTACAAGACTATATAACATTTACATTAATCAGTGTCAATATCCTTAGAATCTATCTGACAATATGGACTCAATAACAATGAGGATGGTTTGGACAGTCTTATTGCATTACTTCCCCTAATGGCTTCAGCTTTGTCTTGATTTATTTCATGGAATAGAATCCGGAAAGCATATTCTACTCTAAAGTGGTCCACCTCGTCCTACAGTTAAAAAGAATATTCTGTTTAATCAACCATGTTAATTGAGTAATGTAATACAGAGTTATTTAGTTTTAAACACATTTACCTGGGTCCAATTGTCCCACTCATACTTCTGCCTTTTAATGTTTTCGGGCTGAAATATCTCAAGCCACTTCATTACGTAGATAGCACAGTCATAGCTGAAAACAAAGAAAATAAATTACAAATTATATATAAGAAAGTTTAATTTTCAGAGTGAAAGATTTATACCTTGTCTTTTGGCCCAAGATGTTAAGGTATGGTGGTTCAATTTTCTTGTCCTTGTCCCTTGTCTTCAGAGGTGCCCCCAGCATATACTTTAATTCGTGAAATTACATATCCCTTAAAACACAAAACAAATCAGTAATACATGAATAATTTCAATAAAGGGATACACCCAAAGGAGCACAAAGTTACACCTTATATTGAACAGAAATACACCCAACTATTAAAATACAGAACACAGAACCAACTTACAATGAATGTATTCAGGGCAGTTCTCTCATCGGATGGAGATTTCATGTGATATGGGTCGACTATATAAAATTTCCGCTTTCTTGTATCAGCCAACCATAACCACCAATGTTGTGAATGGCAAACAGGTGCAAAAATCTGAAATATGTTCAGATTGAACACTGTTTTAGTTTATTTGGCACATAACTAAAAAATGGTAATAAGAAGTTCTAGAAATGAAAACTTACATAACGATGTGATGCTAATTTTTTAAGGTCCAAGAAGGGTATAAACATTGGGTAGTCTTCCACCATGAATGGCTTATTATTTTTAGACTGTAAGAATACCCCTTGTGGATGATTTCCAAGGGCCATGTTCTGCAAAAATTGCGAACCACAAAATAAATACAGAAAATACACCCAAACGAATCCAGAAAATACACCCAAATGAATAAACAACTTACACCTAATTTAACACAAAAAATATACCCAAATGAACACATAAAATACACCCGATTTAAGACAGAAAATACACCCGAATGTATGCAGAAAATACACCCAAAATTCGTTGAAGCAACTCATACCACAATATCAGGGGGAGACAGTATACTTCTTCTTGAAACCTTTTAATCTTTTGCTGGTTTAGGATGAAGCACATGGCAGAGACAATCTAGAAAAAGATGCCGAAATCAATTTTACATCAATCAGGATTGCAGTTAATTTTGGTGATAAAAACATTAATGTTAATGTAATATTACCTCAGCTTCTATATGCGTTTCAGGTGCGAGTGATGCAAGGTGGAGTTTTGACAAAATATATCTATCTTGGGCTTGGAGTGTGCAGACGGTGTCAAACTCATTAGTTAGTCCATTTGCGTATTTCTTCACTCGTATGGCCCAGAGGTAGCATTTCTTTTTCATGTCATAAGTACGTTGATTTGTCCTCGCAGGAGTTTCAAACTTCTCGAAACTCTCTGCGCCACTCTCCTTTGGAATCTGTGGACTTTTTTCTTTTGTTGTCATCCCACCACTTGCAATTTTTTGTACCAGATCCCCTAATTGTTCTAGCAGTTTTGGGATTTCTGGAGTTTTTGCCCTCCCTCCATCTTGCGTTGACGCCCCCTCCTGTGTTGCTGCTTCTTCTTGGCTTGAATCAGTCAAGCCAATGCTGAATGATGGCATCGGATCTGTTTTAGGAACATACGATGCTGTCCGTGCCATCATCATCAGCGCAGCAGTGTCTTCTGGGGCTGGATTACTGCGTGATCATGTATAACGTATTATAAGAATAAGAATATACAAATGATAACCAAACATTGATTTTACTCTAATGAACTTACATTTTAGATGGAGCTGGGGGAAGTGTGGGTGTGCTTTCTTCAAGTTGTTGGGGGGTTCAGGAGTGCTGCACGGTTACATAAAATTAATCATGTTATAAAAAAACTAGTCAGGGATCAATCGTGAAAATATACACCCCAACAGGTGCAATATACACCCAAACTGTAACCAAATACACACCCAAGACTATTTCTTACCCTTTTGTAGTTCCTTCAATTTGTAGCACAGGGGTTGGTTCATTTTCTGTCTCAGGTGTTTCTTCAATTTCCGGCATAATGGTTGTTTGGGACAGTGGTAGACAAACTTGAATCGGAACTCTAAACAAGATGAAAAATAAAAGGTTAACAAAGCCTCCGAAAATAAAAAGGTTATAAGGTTGAAATTTTCTTGAAAAATTCACATTGCAAGCGCTTCAGACTGTGTCTCTTCCCTCACAACCATCATATTCTCTTCAGCCAGCTCACTGGCTGACTCTTCAACCAGACTCAACCTAAAATACACCCTAAGAAAGTCAAAAATACACCCGAAGCATTCAAAAAAAAAAGACAGGCTTTGTTTTTTGAGAACTTACATACTTGCAGTTTTTGCTTTTTTTTTCCTGCCTTTTTTTTCTCGAATAAAACAATAAAGAGTTTTTTTCTAAAAAAAATATATACAAAATTAGAAGTAGAAGGTAATAAAAGAACAGAAGCAACGGTTATTTGAAATAGAAATTACATGCTCTCTGCCGGTTTGTTTGCACTACTTTGGTCTGTGTGTCCTTGAGAGGAAGGATCATCACTTCCCAAGTTTACGTCCGGTATTCTAAACATAATAGATTACATGTTATTCCCAAAAAATACCATACTGTTAAATCAAGATAATAAGATTTTATTAAATAAAGCTTCTTACGTTTCAGATGAGACATAGTGACCTTCCGTGATCGCAGGTCAGCTTCCTTCTCCCTGCGAAACAAGAAACAATTATTAGCAAAGAAAACACCCTAAAATCTGAAATATACACCCCAACAAGACATACCCCTGTGCAGCAGATTTTTCATTATTTTCCCTTAAGAATTCATCTAAATCTTCAGTTCCAATTTCAGATCTGATAGTACATGCATAAAAGAACACGTTAACAAATATAATTTTGATGATAGACGGTGATATAGCTTAGAGAGTACTGTACCCATGATAGGATTGAGCTTGCTCAGGAGATGAATCCTCAACAATGACCTTTTTCTTTTTGGATTGTGTTCTAGGGGAAAAAAACAAGTATGAATCAGAAATACAAAATTAATTTAATCACAAAATACTATCCAAAGAAGTGCTTACTTTTTCTTTATTTTTTGCTTCTCCACTGGTGATGATTCTTCGCTTCTATAAGTTAATAAGAGACACTCTGTTAATACATGAAATCTTGATAATAAACCCAAAGGAAAGGAGTAATAATTTCAGAACATTACTCATCAGTTGATTCAGATTCTGAATCAGAATCCTCCGGAATCTTCTTTCTTTTTTTGGACTCAATTCTGGAAGGCAAACAATCATTATTTAAAAATATACTAAAAGGGATAAAATACACCCAAATGAATGTACAAAATACACCCAAATAAATGCACAAAACACACCAACTTGATAAACAAAATACACCCAACCGGATAAACAAAATACACCCAACTTGATAAACAAAATACACCCAACTGGATAAACAAAATACATCCAAGTATGTTACTTACTTTTTGGCTTTTTGGCTGGGTTATTTTCTTGGTAAATCCTCTGAGTCTTCTTCTGTCTCAGACTCAGAGGTAGAATGGTCACTATCAGTTGTTTCAGTCTCAGATGATGATGTTGAACTTGCCTTCCTTTTTTTTGTTTCTTTTTTTTCTTTTTTCTTTATTTTTTTCATTTTTTCCTTTGTTTCCGCCATCTTTACAATCCCCTGAAATATTAGAAATTTTAGTTTGCAGTATTCAGGTAAATAAAATACACCCAAGATATTTTGTTCACTTACCATATGTTCCTCCATTTCTGCCCTCATTCTTTCGACCAACTGCTCTCTAGTCCAGTTGGCAATCCAGGGTTCTGGAGGACTTTCTGCCCTCTTCTTGTCTTTATTTTTGGATAGATAAAAGTAAACTATCATCAGGGCAAACAAGCAACCGTCAATTGACTTTTTCTTTTTCAGATTGTAATCTGTTATGCCCTTGATGATAAAATTCAAAACATGTGCTCCCCAATTCCGCTCTGTTATTGTGTCCATTTTGAAAATTGGTGCCAGGTGCACAGGTGAGATTTTGTTTATTGTTGTTGGTAACAGGAATGCCATCTGTATATAGAGGATGAAAATCCTCTTGAACATGAGGCGATCCTGTTCATTATCAATGCCAATAGTCATCATCTCATCCGTCAGATTTTTGAGGGTCTTACCCTGAAATCTTCTAAAAATTTGTTTGTCGTCTTCAGAAAGATCCTTATAATTGACTTTCTGAGGAGACAGATCTCATACAAAAATGAAAACAACATAGTATGAAAATCAGTTCAAATACACCCAAGCATCAATTGAAATACACCTGAATATGGTTCATATACACCCATGTTTGTAGCAAGTTACCTGACGCGTTGATGCCAAGCGCAGCCCCTATTGTTTTTTGTCTTACTTTAAAAGAACCGTAGTCAGTTTCAAGTCTGTTTTCTCCTAATTTAAAGGAGTTAGCCAACTCCCTTAATATTTGGTGATGCACCCTTAGCGGCGGGATGTGCATCAGGCCACCAAATCTCAAATCCCTAACAATTTCTTTCTTCTCCTCGCTCATATTTCTGAATTTATCACTCAACAAATGGGTTGCACATTTAAGGTCTTTGGTTTGCTGTAAACAAAGCAAAATTAGAGTCAGAGATATTTCTATTATGAAAAACTGATTTCATCTAAGACATATATTTGTTCTTACATTTTTTCCAGCTTGATTTTTGCCTGCCATTTTTTCTTAAATGAAAAATACACCCATAGATATCAGTAATATACACCCATAGATATCAGTCAGATACACTCATAGATATCAGTCAGATATCACTCAAACATGCATAAATATACAAGGTCAAGCAACATTACAAGGTCAAACAATATACACCTATGGACAAGCAAATATTAGAACAGTTGCAACTGTTGACTATATTACAGTATATCAGTTCAGAAATATACACCCAACAAAGTATGCCATATACTCCCAACAAATTACTCCATATACACCCACCAAATTACGCAATATACTTCCAAAAATCAGTTACAAGAAGAACTAGAACAAGAAGAACAGTTGCACCTAGAACCACTAAGAAGAACAGTAAAACTTAGAAACAAGAAGAACAGTAAAACCTAGAACAAGTAGAACATTAAAAACAGTAAAATGAGACCTAGAACAAGAAGAATAGCAAAACCTAGAAGAACGTAGAAGAACAGTAAAAGCTAGTTCTTCGATTTCGAAATGTGGAAAATATACAAGATGAGTAAAATAGTAACGTACCTTGAGTAATATATATTCGTTTTTTCTGGAGATTGTTGATCGAGAGTTCTATCTTGTGTTGATGGAGAGTTCTAATCTTCGCGACGAGTTCTATCTCTGCAGTTTGCAATGTTGCTCGAAAATGGACGGTTTGTGTTTTCTTCGAAGAAGGAGAAGTGGAAAAGTGCGCCATGACGAACGCTTTTTGCGAAACGCAACCGTTGAGTTGCGCGCGTGTAAATGACGCTCCTTCAAAGTGAGTGAGTGCGCATGTATTTTTGATGGGCTGGGCCAACTTGTAACACTTGTAGGCCGTTTTTGTTTGTATGTGTAGCAGGCCCGCAAAAATAAAATGAAAACGACGAGCATTTCATAAATGAGGATGGGGCGAGAGGGGTACTTGCCCTGCGAGTATCCATTGTCATTCCTATACCCATCTAATTCATTTGGGGGATTGAAATAAGAGAATAACCCGTTGCAAATTTTTTTTTTTAAATCACTGATATTTTGTAAAGAAGAGACTCAAACACCTTGTTTGTTGTCTATAACCTATATTTTATTTGAGTATTGCTATGGTGAAAAAAAAAAGTTTTGGTAAATAATAAAAAAAAAATTAAAATAAAAGAAAGCCTATTAAAAAATTACCATGTGTATGCACATTATATTCTATCTAAATTAAGTAAAAATTTCACTCTTAAACAAATTTTACTCTTTATTAAAGGAATTTTCATTTTATTTTTTCTATTTTCGTTTAGAACTTGGTACGAAAAAGAAAACGTGTATTCTGATCACCACTCTTGAGCCAATTAACGCTGGATTTATCATTGCAATATAGCTTTCTTCCATTTGTAGTTCCTATAGTAATGGTCTCTCTAATTGTATGATGATTTCTAACCATCATTGTTATTTTGACCTTTAAGTTCTTCTATATTTGCTTACAACGCTACTTTTTTTCTTCAATTCTGATTTCATTTCTTTGCCAATCACAATAGTATGTCTGACACGCTTTTGCTTTCGTGTCAATTTATACATGACTGAACAATCAATGTTGAGTTAATATTTAAATTCTTAAAAAAATAACTTATTTTTGAAAAATAAGTTAATATTTTGTTTCGTTTTTTTGGGATTATAAATTTCTGTTTATATAAAGAGTAAACCACTTAAAATGTACCTGAATAATTTTATCGTTGACAAAAATGTACTCAAATTTTGTTATTAACAAAAATATTCTCAAATAATTTAAAAATGCGATAAAAATATCCAACATTAAATACATATTCTCAAAAAATATTTTAGAGATTAAATTTTGATGCGATTTTTTGCAAACATGATTAAAAAAATGAGATATTTTTATGCTTAAAATTTGGTGATTTTTTACTAAGTATATATATATTTTTGTGATTTTTTTGTTAACAACCAATAATACTTTAAAAATAAAAAAAATATTATCAATTTTTTTGCTAAATATTTCTATAAAATTTTGGATCAAATGCATAAGGAGTTTGTCAAATACAAAAGTCATTTGTCACTTATAAAAAAATAATATTCTTTTTAAATATTTTTAGTCAAATTTTTAAATTATTTGAGAGTACTTTTATCAATAACAATTTAGATGCATTTTTGTCAATGACAAAATTATTCACGTGCATTTTTAGTAGTAGCCTCGGATGAATTATGATAGGAGTCAAGTTTTCGATCCAATCCTCTTTTTTTTCTTCAAATCTTGACCACCCATTTTGTATGATTGATTAAAGATATTCAGCGGCTTTTTTTTCTTCAAATCTTGACCACCCATTTTGTATGATTGATTAAAGATATTCAGTGGGCTTGTTATGGACTTCAGCTATTTAAGTTTTTCAAATAGAGCAGGTTAAGATACTTGTCACGGTCTTGGACACACTCCAACGCTATCGTGCCGGCACTCAGATTCACTCAACCTCTTGAGCTAAGACCAAGTCAACCTAACCCTCAATACTTAGCAAGAAAGCTAAGAATACTTCCACCAAAGCTTTCTTTCTCTTGTGTTCTCTTGTATTCTTAGCTTTCTTGCTAAGTATTGAGGGTTAGGCTGACTTGGTCTTAACTCAAGAGGTTGAGTAAGTCCGAGTGCCGGCACGGTAGCGTTGGAGTGTGTCCAAGGCCGTGACATACTGCTGAGCAAAAAAAGAAAAAAAGAAAAATAGAAACACACCCCCACAAACAATAAGGAGAAAGCAGAGGTTTGGTCGTAGTGAAGCTGTGAAGGTTTAATACTTCTTTTTTCGCCAACTGAAAGAATTTTAAAATGCCTTTTTCTTTCTTTCTTTGTCCCCACCCCCCAAAAATTAGTTCAATTTACAATCTGAAATCCTTTTAGCATGCTTGCTTGCTAAGGCAAGGCATCAGTGTTCTTAGTCACGGTGAAACCTAGAAAGGCCATCACTCATCAGGAGGGTATTATGTTTGTGGCCAGTCCAACATTGATGGGAGTTTACCTTCAACAATATTTTAAGCGGCACCAATCTCTTAAAAGATTCACCTCACAAGTAACACAAACGATACGATAAGAATAGTAACTCCTTGTCTCTATCGCTGATTGCCAAAAGAAAGCTATAACAAATCTAAAAAACCATCCACATTTTATTTTCATATAATATATAATTATATATCGACACCGGTTGCAGCATTATACTTTACTAAACGACGAATAAATTGGAACAGCGCTCAGGGAGCATCAAACCCTTCTACACAACCTTGAACACCTTTAAAATTGTTACCAAATAAAGTAAAACATGAATCACAAGTTGCATTTTCACTTTGGTTCCCACTATTTGTAACACTTTCCTAACTCTGCATATTAGAAGCTAAGTTAAATTCACATGACAAAACTGCATGCTGAAGCAACAATACAGATATCCCTTTCCACCACACACCAAGGTCTAACCTCTATTGCTGATTGTTTGATAGAGAGATTTTAGCTGTGTGTTCCATTTGTCTATGGCAGTGTATTTTTTCATTCCTTTCGACCTGAACCGTGTATATTCAATTAATACCATAAAATAGCAGATTATAAACAGAATAAAGTTGAAAAAATTGAAATAATTACAATATATATAAACAGACCTATCAGAACGTTCCAAGAGCCTGTTCACTTGATCAATGTGTCCTTGAATTCTATTATCCAGAATCAGTGACACAAGCAGCTGCTCAACATCATGTTCGGGAACGTTCAGTTCCTGTAAATTAGTGGTTTTATCAAATAAAAAAGAATTACAATTAAGTTGGCCAAACCATACCTTAACCTCTCATAATTCAAGTTAATAAATATGTATTACTTGCATTAAGAGGAAGCAATAAAAAAAATTACAGCAGAACCCTTCACTTAAACCAGTTAACCAACTATGAGGTAATTAATAATAATAATAATAATAATAATAATAATAATAATAATATCTATAAGCTGTCGAGATAAATTTTGGTATTTACTTTCCTTCTTTAGTTCCACTAATTTCTTTAGTTCCTTCTTTAGTTCCACAAGAATTTAGGAGTACAATTACCTGAGATATAAATGGTATCCTTATCCTTGTATATGGTTTGATGAGCTTAAGCAAGACTTGTGTTCTGATATTCTTCAGCAGATCCTCAATGTAATTTCTGATAAATGGATCATCCATGATGGTTCTTCTGTTACTCTGGAAAGCAAAATACCCAGAATCCATTTAGAACCAATAATAGGTGAAGAGAAATGAGACTAACTAAAAGTACCTTCAGTATTTTCTCAAATTCCAATATTTCATTCCGTTGATAGGCTGCTATCAAATTTGTCATTGCCAAAATTTCCGGATCATTCTTGTATCTGCAATACATAATTTATGAGATGTAAAGTCAGAATGGGAAAACAACCAGGACTCAATAGGAATGAAAAATGGGTGGAGCAGACAAATAAAATGCACATCACTTACGGCTTAGCCTCCTGTCCATCAAAAGGATTCACTTCAGACTCCATCAACATGTTGGCAAGAACAAGGTACCTGGTGCATATAATAACAATAACAATACATATTAAAAACAAAGCTAAAATTCTTTACTCAGCAGTCAAGCTGAAATGTATCCGAGGGAAAGATTATGAATTTTAAAAGTAACAATCTCATCCTAAAATTGATGACTCGTGATGAATTTCATTTCATAAACACTGCAATCTATCATTAATCAAATGTTTCGAACTAATAAGTAAAAGTAAAATGAATTCCATGCTGCTTACTTCAAGCATTGGATCCGCCTATGATTCCCAGCTTCATCATAATTCTTAAAAGCTTCAAAGAAGTCAGTAGCTGCTTCTGCCCACTGGCGCTCTGCCATATGCATTTTACCCCCACATTCATGGATTATCCCCATTATTCTTGGATGGGGAATAGCTGACTTAATAGTAAGTGCTTTCTGGTAAAGTTGCTGCATTTAAGACCAGGAGACACTGTTAAACAAACTTTCCTAAAAACTAATGACTAATCAATGAATATAAAATAATTCTGAGGCTGCCAGATTCAAGAGATTCTCAACAGCATTAGGTTAACTACAAGCCAGGTATTGAGATGGTGTTTGGAATTGAAACAACTTTTTTAATACAGGGACCAAAACCACAGTTCACAACATTCACAACAATTGAAAGATATTTAAGCCTATCAAAATTTATTACTAGAGATAGTCCATTAGGTTATGATAGCTCAGTTATCCATGCTCAACCACAATGACACCCCCACAAATACTCACTTTGCTTAAGCATCAGTATCCAGCCACAGGTCACTGCCCATACATCAAATATTTTTTTTTCCCACAGATTACAAGATCTAAATTACTAAAAACAGTTAATTAAAAAGAAAACAGGAAATTGTGAAGAATAACGAAAATGACTATAAAAATTCGAAAACAAGCAAGGTACTGAGATACCAATGTGTTTAAGCAACTCCATCTTTCATCCAGAGAGATACAGTTAGTTCTTATTGAATGAAACTTACATAAATATTAAGTGTTAGAGAATTCGACAATTCGTTCTAAACCAACAAACATTAAGTGAAGTCTGATAGATAATTGAAAGCAAATTCCAGAATAAGCAATAATAAATTGGTGAGGTAGATAGTTAGATGTTAGGTACACAACAGTAATTTTCTAAAACAAATGCTGACCTTGAGTTTTTTGTTGTTCTTGGTCTCTGTGTACATCTGGATTTCTATTGCATAAACCTCCAACAGTTGGGTTCCTTTCTTATGGTCATCTGTGCCATCTTCTCTTTGACAAGATTTGTGAAGTTCCTTCAAGATCTGAAAGGATTCAACAAATCCTTAAATTTTTACTATGAAAAACACTAGACACCAATAGAATCATACAGACACATTCAAATTATGTCGGACAGCAAATTAGACATTTACCTTGCTCATTCGTCCATATTCACCAATATCAAAGAAAATCTTACAAAGCTTCAGGTTTGTCTTAAACCACAATCTCTGCCAATTGAATAATACAAAATTAAACATAAGATTGCATTAATGGGAAATGCAATGACATGAGTTGCAACCAAGATAAAGTCTACAGGATTAACCTCATTCTTTGCTTCTTCAAGGGCTTTCAGAGTTGTCTGGTAGAATTCTTGCAGAAGACCAAAGTTCTGGCTAGCTGAACCTGAGACATAGTCCATAATGCTGTTTATGCATTTTTCACTGTAGTTACGAGTCACTGCAGACTTAATATAAGTCAACATCTCCCTGTAGGCTTCCATCATCTCTTTATACCTCCCAAGTCGATAGTAGAGCTTGACAGTTTGTTTTAGAGCTTTAAATCCCCTGGTAAAATGTAAAATAAATATCACATGAAATACATAATAGTTTCTTCGTACCATCAAAAGATAAACACAAATATCGCAATGCATGATCCAATTCATCAAAGAATACCAAAAAGAAGGGAAAAATCAGTCAACAAATATATTAGCTGTATTTAGTATTTACTGAATGGCCAACTAGAAACAAAACATTAAAGAAAAGAAAGAAAATAAAATGAAATGAAATTTAAAAAAAAAAAAAAGCACAAGCAGGATCAGATCACTGAATTATTAATGATACAAAAAATTGCAACAGAAGATACAAAAGTATATTATCATTTAAGTCCAGTGTCCATATGTTTATTATTATTATGCAGCACTCAGATAATAGGGTTCTTACCATTCAGCCTTTTCTTGTTCCATGCGCACTACCTCAGCAAAACCAGAAAGTGCACCTTCTGGATCAGTTTCAACCAAACCTACATACAAACAGCAGCATCTTAGGAAATTAGTGTGGAGGATGGAATCATCAATTTAGAACCACAAATTATGAGAACCTAGATCTCATGGTGTTGTAAATGAAGATTCCCCCCTTTCAAAATATCTGTCCTTAAAGGCATTTGCACAATGACTAAGAACTCAACAGCAAAGCTTTTCTCCTACTAGTTATGGTTGATTTCACGAATCACACTATTATTACATTGTATCATAAACCATATCTACAGGGAAGCAAATTGAATATAAGCCTTTCTTAATGACTTTATCTACAATTTTTCTAGGTTTTTTATACCTACACTTATCGAGCTACCTTCCATCTAATTTAGTTTTCTTATCAAGGCTTCTACAAGCCTTCTATTCACAAGACGTATTGTAATTATATTACCCTTCCCTAAAATACTCAAAAGTTTAAAATAATATATAAAATTCCACTAATGATCTCCCTCATTGCATTTAGTGCACAAGAGAATGAAAAAGATAATCTTTACACCAACTTATCGTGCTACCAAAGTCTGAAACGCAAACCAAACAATCAGTAAAAATCTAAATGATTTTATTTCTTTAACGGTTTCACCTATAGTTTCTCGCAATATTTTTTATTTTTTAATGGTTTTACCAATAGGTATTGTGTACCATTCATCCAATCTACCCATCTTACTGAGGTTTATAGAATAAGAAACTGGGAAAAAATAATCATGATTAACTTCTATCAACTTGCACAAAAAAGGATAATTAAGATTAAGAAATTAAAAAGAATAAGTTTTCTGGCGTGAAAGATAGTTTGAACCAGAGGGAGTATGAGTTAATCAATATATACCTTTCTTCCAAAAGGATAATTGAATTCAAAACAAGCTAATGAATCAAACTTCTAGTTCCAACAATGATGCCATTGATGAATGATCATAAGAAAGTGCAAAAATACTTTTGAACACCAAGTTAAATTTGAGCAAACTAGTATGTAGCCGAAAAATAAAACTAACCTATCCAAACTCATTACATTGAAAAGAAGTGAATGTAAGCATAGGTGCTATAAATACCTTTCGAATTGTAATATTGATTCTCAATATCAACATCTTGCTCCTCTTGCTCCTCATCAGAGTACTCAAATCCATAGTCCTCCATATCAGCATCTACATTATAAAAACATAATGCAAACACTTAGTGCGTGTAACTAAATCAGAAAAAGTTAATCAACTATTATAATTATATATATTTCAACATTAAAAGCATAGGACATTCAATGTTGTAAAATATGAATACTTCAAAGAAGCATAAGTGGCAAATTTGTAGTGCAAATAACATGAAATTAAATATTTAACAACCCTGTTGAATTGCCATTCCTTCTACAGTTGGGATTTCAAACCATTAGATTTGTGATTAAACCATGCCACAAAGATTCAAAAAGGATTCTTTTTTCTTAAGTCAGCTAGCTTGGGACTAGCTTAACAGGATTAAAAGCATTCACTGGATGCAGATGAAGTTCTAATTAAACAATTATATCACATAAGCAACAGTATTATTATAGTACATAAACAATGATTGTGAAAATCCACATTTGAAAGGCATTACTCAGCTTCACGATTTTTTCATGAATTTTGACATTTGCTGAAACTGGTCAAAACAATAGCATCGTCACAGACACGCTCAAAAACACACATACACATTCAACAATTACAAGAAAGTGCTTCATTGCTTAGTTCAGATAGGGTTTTCAATGCACTAAAATAAAAAATAATAATCCAAGCTTATTAAAATTGAAAAAATAGATTAGAAAAATAAGTAGGAGGAGGTGATTACCGGAAGCCATGTTGTAGGGTACGGATTCGAGTTAGGGTTTTGGTTGGAATCGGTGAGTCAGTGGAACTCTGAGATAAATCAAGAACTGCAAACAATTACATGCAAGGCAGTGAGGCACTTATTACATTGTGTTTAATGAAGATGGATTAGTGAACCTAAATGGCAAGCAAAACAGAAGCAAATTAAGGCTGTTAATTAGTTCATTCTTTCACAAAGTAACAAGGTTTAATCATACACAAGCAAATTAACAATCTATTTGGACAGAACTGATCACAAAGATTAATGAGCTCCAGCTGAATTTAATCAAGCTTAATCACACACTGGATTTTCACCTTATAAAGAAGGAAAACCAGCAGTAATCTAATAAAATAGAAATTTAAAAATTGAAATAATCCATATTCTTAACAGATAAACTCATCAATATTCAACAATCAATTAATTAGAAAACGAGATATCGAGAGAGGCACACAAAAGTAGAAGAGAGCAGACCGGTGGAGAGATCTGATCGGCGGCGAGAGAGAGTACAGAGGAAATTACCGAGATTGGGTGAGCAAAGAGCACAACAGCGACGGAGAGAGGCACATAACACCAGAGAAGAGTAGATCGGCGACAAGGTCACAGGTTGCAGCCTCGGTGGAGAGACATTACATAGCAACAGCGATGGTGGAGAGAGAAGACGTAGCAGCAGCCGCAGTGAAGAGATGGGAGTGATGCCGGAAAAAGGAATGGGCTGCCGTTGTGGTGTTTGACAGAGTGAGAGACTGACGGGGTTCTGCCGGAGAAGATTAGGGATTTTGGAGTAGTGAGTGAATAGAGTGTGGGGTGTTGTACGTATTGGTAAGGGTATTTTGGGATTTTTATCACTAATTTACTAATTTTGAATATTTAATATTTTTGTTAATAATTTAGTGATATTAATATTAAAAAATAAAATTGACAAAATTTAAGAAATTAAATTGAAATAATGTAAAGATAAATCGTAAGTTCAGTCACTAACTCACTATAAACCTTTTTCCTGACCCTTTGTAAAATGAATATTTTAATCAAATTACTTTTCTTTATCAAGAACATTGTTTTTTTACTAACGTTTTATATTTATTAACTTAAAATATAAATAAAAATGGTTCACTTTTTGTAATTATTAGAGAATATACACAATTCATTAATATTTTCTGTATCTAAATTATTTAATTTTGTTATTAATAAAATTATAATTCATTCTATTTTTATTTTACGCTTAGAAATGGTAAAGACTTTGTGTTTTTAAATAGTGGTATTTAGATTAGTGTTTAGGGTATAGAAATTAAGTTTTAAATAAAAATATTTAATTATTTGGGATAATTAGAAATTATAATTAACTAAATTTTAAGGGCAATTTACTCATTTAAATTGTTTCTCCAAAAACATTACCAGATTACAATTTTTGAAATCACTCAACGCAAATGCAACTTCTTAAATTATATGTAAACCGCGATAGGGTACCACGATTTAGGATTGCACGTAAACCTGTAGCGGTTTACGTTGATTTGCGTGACTATAGAATCCGCCAGCAACGTGAGCAATGTCGTTGAATCAGTACAAGCGCTCTTCATCCGCCATAGTTTCCAATTGAAGAGTGTTCTAAGAAACTCAAACTAAACCAAATTTCTTCTCTCTACCTTCTCTCTACTTTCTCTCTTTATCTCACTTTCAAAATCTTCAAATGTAGCAGTTTGTGCACTTGCGCCATTCAACGTAAACCACGACAGGATATAGCGGTTTGCGTGTGTCCTAATCCGCGGCATGGTATCGCAATTTATATATAATTGGAAAAGTTGCATTTAAGTCTGATACTTTGAAAAGTTGTAATCTGATAACGTTTTTGGAGAAACAATTTAATTGAGTAAATTGCCCAAATTTTAAATTTATTAAGTTGATAATTTTAGAGTAGAATTGTATAAGATCAAAGGTTTTTGAGCCTATCTAATTTCAATAGCATACCACCTATAACAAGGAGTGATCGAATAAATACGTTTGTGAATAAATATGGTTAAAATTTTTTAAGAACCTGTTAGTCCTTTCTCTCAGACCTGCAAATCCAATGTAAAATTTCCTAAAAACTTCCTTAATACTTTTTTGCTAACATAAATCCGTCACAAAATTCTTGATTGCCTTTTGTTTGGATAATAAGAGAATCCGCGCAACCTCTATGAGACAACTTTAAATGGAATCAAAGAATTTCTACATTGACATAATGGCACGCAAAAAGATAAACTGGTAGCATATCAACTGTATCTATCAAGCTAGAATATAAATGTACCCTTTTGTCATCAACAGCAGGAAAGTTTCAAAAAATGAAAGTGAATGCCCCAACTAGAACACTGATTTACAAGATATCATTATATGCCTTATAAAAATGTAATCAGAAGAGCAGCGAACTCCACAATACCTATTATCTTTACAAACGAATGATTGATGTTATCAATACAACTTACTTTGATGAGAAACTAAACTCCCCACAACAAAAATGGCAGGAAAAGAAAACTGTTAAAAGTGGTGTTTTGACTCCTCAAAATGAAGGAATGACTATTCTTCATATACCCAAAGACACCACCAATCAAGTAGTCTACAGATTTACATACGCTAGACCAGCGGAACCGATAGCAACAGGAAGAATCATTACCATGCTCCTTTCATGGACCACAAACTAACCATTTCCCAGAACCAATATAAATTGTGAGCACCAGAGAGTGTACCATTCCATGCTTTATTTGCACCAGACAAGAAACACCTTTAAGATGGATGATCTAGAGTTTTCTCTTTCTGGAATAGAACTTAGTTTTAAAGGTCTAGCCTGTTGCATCAATTTCCTTTCCATGATCTTCTTGGTGAATATTTCGCCTCAACCTTCTCAGCCATATGTCATAGTCCATGGGATATGGTGTACCACATAGGCTGTCGACATAATCGGCAAAAGCTTTTAGCACAGTAGAGATATCGCCAAGTTTCTGTTGAATTAATCTCCTTGACCAAGATGTCTCTCTCCATTGGAGTGCTCCCTCAACTGAATCTAACTCAGGAAAAACCCCACCACAAGAATAATAAAGCATATAAACAAGGCTTTCTGCGTCGGAAGCAGAGCATAGCTTTCCTTCCTGAAGTGCATAAGTAGATGAGAAATGAAGATTCATAGCAGGACGATCCCTATCTTCAAGAATAGCATGGCCCCATCCAATCAGCACAAAATAAGGGTGTCTAGCACCAGATTTTACACAGATGACATTCTCAGGCCGGATGTCTCCATGCCGAATTCCAGCAGAGGCAGCAGCTGAAAGTGCTGATAAGCAATCATGACAACATTTGATAGCCTCATCTGAACCAAATTGGCCTGTGTGTACCATTTCAGCTACTGTTTCGCCAACTGGACTTGTCACAAGAATAGGGGTCCCACACCAAGGGTGGTCACAATTTCCACCCGAGCTGGGCCTTTGACACTGACCTGGGTGTATGATCCTGCCAGAGGCACTAAGCTCAGGTAAATATTTACTTGAAAGACCTTTCTGCTTCATTATTGTCATTACTTTGGTCTGCCTCTGAACCTGATACCATAAATTCATATCTTCCCATGCTGGTTCCAGCTGGGAGGGATGAGAGCCCACATATAGGAACAGATTTTTTCCTGGGTCTTCAACATATGATGCAATGTAGTATGTCAATTCACCAGTACTTATTACCTCTTTTATTTGGTAACCCTTCTGCCAATCTGAGTCCTCCAGCCATAACATGGATCCAGCTTCTAATTTCATTGGCTCTCTGGAATTGACTTTGACAGAATCCTCCTGAACTTCAACAATTTCAGGGGAAACACTACGTTGCTGGTATCGGAATAGACCATTTCCATTCACATTATTTTCTCCTAATTGCCTCTCAACCCTTCTGGTTTGGAGGCGTGAACTATGATCAGCAGCCAAATCCTCAATCGAGTGCTTGGGCATTCCAGCGTACTGCATAATGCAGTGGAAGGTTGCAAAGAGTACCTGTAAAGCACCTATATCCCCCCAGTTAGCATTTCCAAGTTTGTTCCATATCCTATCAATTGGAGAAACAGAAATTCTTGAATGATTTTTCACCCATTCAGCAGCACATTCATAAACATTATTCACATCAAAATTGAGCTTATTTACATCTCCTTCAACCTTAACCACTCCCCCATATTGAGAATCAACCAGAAGAACAAAGACCATGCTAGGATCTGGAAAGAAAGAAAGTCCACTCAAACTCCTTGCCAATAGCATTCGAAGAGCATAAAACAAAGCATCTCCTAAAACTGATGGCGAAGGCCGTCGATCACTGCCAACAGTGAGACCTCTGATATCAGACCTTAGAAGTGCCAATTCAAGAACATGATCCCATTTTCCATGAGGATGTCTCGGATTATTGAGCAATATACCAGTGGCGGAAAGACTTCCAAGCCTCCCACTAGCAATAGCTTTTTCTGCCTGATAAAACTTCAAGTTAGAATTATACAGGCATGCTACAGAAAAAGGCATGGGCTCATCCTGACTCCAAAATGCCTCCCACAAGCCCTTTACACTTGCATGTAGAAAATCTTCAATAGCAAGGTAAGCTGTAGCTTCAACAGCATCAGATGTGGAAGCATGAACAGCATTAGGCATGCGAATCATCTGCTGAAAAGAAATCCCTTCCAACGCATAATCAAATTTTTGAAGGTCAATCAATTCAAATGGAACGTCAAATGCTTCCCTTTTCAATGCACACTTTTCTGTAAGCGATTCAAACCAGTCTACAAGTTTAGCAGTCAAGCCATCACTTTCAACAAATTTGTAGAAGAACTCCTTTTGACTCCGAGGCCTACTTCCAGATGATACACTAGACCTCTTTGTCCCAGACCCTACAGATTCCTGGTCTGGGGATCTACCTGTAAACAATTATCCAAGTCTTAAGATCACCAAAACAGTTCTTCATTATAGCAAAAATATTTTAAGTTGCAAAATAGAAAGTTATTATATAATCTAATAGTTTCACTGATTGATGCAACAGAAAATGACAGCAAAAATATCAATCCAAAAAACGTTCATTCCTTCAATGTGACTAAAAGATAAATAATAAATCAAAGGCAAGACTAATTCAGGTTTCAATAACTACTCGGCCTCTATGCTCATTGAGTTTTAAGTTGTCAAAGCCTATTACAGTCAGAAAAATACTTCAAAAGTGACATTTAATTCAGAATACGTAACGGTTGCACACAGATTTCTATGTTAAACAAAGTAAAATACTTTTAAACATTACAACCTTACACATTGATGTTCCAGCACCACTGCACTACAGCAATATGAGAATTATAAATCAAACAGGCAGGCCTTGTTTATGAAATGGAAAAAATGGCAATTCATTTATCCCTGTGATAAAGTGTTTTATTACCGAAAATTAAATTGAATATCTGATTCACTTCCCTTCATGTGGGCCTCCCATTATGCAAATGTAATTTTATCCAGTTAAGAAAAGAACTATGAAGGACAGTTGAGTAATTTAAGAGCACAACATAATCCTTATCTCCATATATTGGTATACAATCACACATTAGTTGATGTTTGACACGACATGGATATGAAATGCACCATATTCTTAAAATAGCAAGATATGGACAAATGATAAACCTTTCGGAGTCCATTTCAAAACACATGGAGCATTCTTGATGCATATCATCCGTCAATACTTTTCCAATGTCCATTTCAACAAAATAAAATGTACATGTTTGGTAGAATTAGCCATGTACAAGTACATATACAATAAAACATTTTAACAAATCAACTATGAAAAGATTTTCCTGCTCTGGTATGTTATTCAAGAAATGGATAATGTCCTGTCAGTGTGTAGTTATATATTGGTTGAACTTTTTAAATTTTTAAGTTAGTCTATTAAAATAAATGGGGGAAGAAAAAGTTGCCCAAACTGTGAATTTCGACATTCACAGAAACTGTTCTCACAGACACACTGAAAAAATCCAGCACAGTAATCAATTAAACACCCCCCCCCCAAACAACAACAAAGCCTTGTCCCACTAAGTGGGGTCGGCTACATGAATCAAATGACGCCATTGTGCTCTGTCATGTATCATGTCTACAGAGAGACCGTTTACATGTAGATCTCGTTTGACCACCTCATGGATGGTCTTCTTAGGTCTTCCTCTGCCTTTCGCCCTTGGTCCATCTTCCATCTCATCCACCCTCCTGACTGGATGTTCTATCGGTCTTCTTCCCACATGTCCAAACCACCTGAGACGCGATTCAACCATCTTTTCCACAATGGGTGCTACTCTAACTCTCTCCCTTATATCTTCATTCCTTATTTTATCCAATCGCGTATGACCACTCATCCATCTCAACATCTTCATCTCTGCCACACTCAACTTATGTTCGTGCTCCCCTTTAGCCGCCCAACACTCCGTACCATACAGCATAGCCGGTCTTATAGCGGTGCGATAGAATTTACCTTTAAGTTTTAAAGGCATTTTTTTGTCGCATATAAAACCAGATGCACTCCGCCATTTTGACCAACCTGCTTGGATCCTATGATTTACATCCTGTTCAATCTCTCCATTATCCTGTATGATGCACCCAAGATACTTAAAACTTTTAACTTTTCGCAGGATGTTTTCTCCAATCTTCACCTCTATATTGGAGTTTTCCCTTCTCAGACTGAACTTACATTTCATATATTCCGTCTTGCTACGGTTTATGCGCAGACCATACACTTCTAGAGCTTCTCTCCATAGCTCCAACTTCTTATTTAGGTCTTCCCTTGACTCTCCCATAAGGACGATATCATCGGCAAAAAGCATGCACCATGGCACAGGCTCTTGGATGTGCTCTGTGAGTACTTCCAAGACTAATGTGAAAATGTATGGACTTAAGAATGATCCCTGGTGTAGTCCTATACCAATAGGGAATTCCTCTGTCACACCACCTTGAGTCTTCACACTAGTTGTGGCCCCATCATACATGTCTTTAATTGCCCGAATATATGCGATCCTTACTCTCCTCTTTTCTAAAACCTTCCATAAGACCTCCCTTGGTACCCTATCATACGCTTTTTCCAAATCAATAAACACCATGTGTAGATCCCTTTTATTACTACGATACCTCTCCATCATCCTTCTTAATAGGTATATCGCTTCAGTGGTAGATCTGTCTGGCATAAATCCAAATTGGTTCTCTGTTACTTGTGTCTCTTTTCTCAACCTCCGTTCTATCACCCTTTCCCATAACTTCATAGTATGACTCATAAGCTTAATCCCTCTATAGTTTCCGCAACTTTGTATATCCCCCTTATTCTTGTAGATAGGTACCAAGGTGCTCTTTCTCCACTCATCAGGCATCTTCTTTGACCTTAAAATCTCATTAAAAAGCTTGGTTAACCAGTTGATGCCTTTTCCTCCAAGACCCTTCCAAACCTCAATCGGGATATTATCAGGTCCTACTGCCCTGACATTTTTCATCTGCTTTAGAGCCTCTTTTACCTCGAAGTCTCGAATCCTTCGATAGTAGTTAAAGTTTTGATTTTCTTCCCTTGTGCATAATCGACCAAGACTCGGAAGAGTCTTCTGTCCCTCATTAAATAACTCGTAGAAGTAGCTCTTCCACCTTTCATTAATCTTCTCTTGAGCCAACATCTCTCCATCCTTATCCTTTATGCATTTAACCTGATCCAAATCTCTCGTTCTTCTTTCCCGACTCTTTGCGATTCTATATATACCTTTTTCTCCTTCTTTCGTGCCCAAAGACTGGTAGAGACCCTCATATGCTCTTGTTCTTGCTTCACTTACAGCCACTTTTGTCTCTTTCTTAGCCGCCTTATATTTTTCCCAGTTATCTGCATTGCGGCATAAAGACCACTCTTTAAAGCATTCCCTTTTTATCTTTATCTTTTCTTGTATACTCGCATTCCACCACCAGGACTCCTTGTCTCTTGGTCCTATTCCTTTAGATTCACCAAAACTTTCTTTTGCTGTTCTTCTAATAACTTCTGTCATCTCCCTCCACATTTCTTCCGCGCTTCCATTCCCACCCCACTTTGCCTCTTCTCCTACCCGTCTTAGGAAGCTTCTTTGTTCCTCCCCTTTCATCCGCCACCACCTCGTCCTTGGGTTCTTCGTATGATGTCTTTTCCTCAACTTTTGCTCAACGCGAAAATCCATGACGAGCACCCTATGTTGTGTTGTCAAACTCTCTCCCGGGATAATTTTACAGTTAATGCAAAATTTCCGGTCAACTCTCCTCAACAAGAATAAGTCGATTTGAGAGCTTGTCATGCCACTCTTATAGGTTATAAGATGTTCGTCTCTCTTTTTAAAACATGTATTTGCGATGAGAAGATCCAAAGTTGAGGAAAAGTCCAAAATAGTTTTACCCTCGGCATTGATCACCCCGAAACCATAGCCTCCGTGAATACTCCCATATCCAGTCACTTCTCTCCCAACATGGCCATTTAAATCTCCTCCTAAGAAAATCTTATCTCCCAAAGGTATGCCTTAAACCAAACTCTCTAGATCCTCCCAAAACCTTATCTTGTGTTGTTCGTCCGAACCCACTTGCGGTGCATAGGCGCTAATCACATGGAAAGCACCTCCCTCCACCACCAGTTTGATAGAGATGATCCGATCTCCCACCCTCTTGACATCCACTACGTCTTCTTCCACTGCTTATCCACATTATTCCAACCCATTCCTATTCTTCACCTTTCCTGTATACCAAAGTTTGAAACCAGAAGTATCCAATCCCCTAGCCTTTGCACCAACCCATTTCGTTTCTTGTAGGCACATAATGTTAATCTTCCTCCTTGTCATGGTGTCCACCACCTCCATGGACTTTCCTGTTAGAGTGCCTATGTTCCATGTCCCAAATCTCAACCTTCTGTCGCTTCGACCTTTACCTTTTCCTTTGTGAACTAGCTTATTTACCCTCGTCCGTTCACGAAAACGCGATAACCCTTGCGCATTTAACACTACATCCGGGCACCGATGCAGCGGCTCTTGCTTCGACACCGTACTCGAGCCATACAGCGCGTTGCTTCCGGGCAACGACCTAGCTTTAGCGCAATAATGTCTTTGATTCATGTCATGGGAGTTCGGCTATATTTTTATGTTGGTTGCCGAAGACCTAACACAACCCTCCTCCTTTATCCGGGCTTGGGACCGGCTATGTACCACAAGTGTAACCCCCCACAAAAAAGAAAAAAAAAAAAAACAAACAAACACACATTCAACAATTACAGAGTAGAAAAAGTAGGAATTGAATTCCCTCCTTGAATAAACGAAAGATCAAGTGACAGAAAGAAGATAATTGCGAGGCACTGATGGTGGAGGAGGAGGTGACTACCAGAAGCCATGCTGTAGGGAATTGATCCGAGTGAGGGGTTTTGATGGTTGGAATCAGTGAGTCAGTGAGACTGAGATGGTCTAAAAAAAAAGTGACTAATTATGCATTAATGCTACTAACTGATTAAGTAAAAAGAACAGAAGCACCCAACTCCACTTACACCAACAAGCTTCCCATAGATTCACGAATAAGGTCTGAAATGATAACCATACCCACAATTTCAACCACCACGATCCTCAAGGGGAAAAAACAGACAAGTTCTCTCTCTCTCTCTCTCTCTCACACACAAGAAGAGCTCATAAAATCCCAAACTCCTAAGCTTTCATTTTGCTTGCGGTTGAAGCACACAAGGGTTCAACTCATCATTGAATTCTCAAACCAGAACTCCCCACCACAATTTTCAAAAGCAGATTCAGCGCCCACTATCACAGAATTGAATTCATATAATGCAAACGCAACAACTCTAACATATCTACAGAAACTGAAGACCCAAAATTCACAAAATATAAACTTTGCAGAATGTTTTTTTTAATGAAAACAAGAGGAAACCAGCAGAAAATAATGTGAAACAAGCAGAGTAAATATCAGCACAGTAGAAGTGAAATTGAGTAAAAATAAAGGGACTTTATGGTTCACAATATGAAGAACATTTAATTAAAAAAAAAATAGTGTTGAACATACCTTGCATTTTCTTTTGAGTAATAAGTTGGTTACAGTTAAGCTTTCAGATCTTCGCCTCACTCACTCTTTCTACATATATATTTCTTAATTTTTAATTTTCAGAACAACCACCAGATCGAACCCCTGGTTCTACTTTTGCCTCATCCAACAAATCTTTTTCTTTCTTATCTCCTTAAAATCTAGAAATGGAGCTACACGTGTCACTATATCCTTCTTCCTGATGCTTTTGTTTGCTTTCCAGTAGCTATAGGAATTGGCCTCATTTGTCAGCATGTGCTATAAATATTGGCATTCAAAAGTCACCAAATGTGATGAAAGCTGGGAAGTCCCCAAAGTCTTACCACTGGGCTGGTCACAGATGGAAATTTCAGAAGCTAATTAAAGCACCTGTTAGTTCAAAGGAAATAAATGTAAATTCAAAGAATGAAAGAAGTATGTTTGCAATTTGGACAATCTATTGTTGACAATTTTCTCCCCTACATATGCATCATTGTCTTAAACTTTATCTATAAAATACAATGATCACTCAACATAAGGGCAAATTTTTTTTGAGGAAATGAATCCAATTCACCCCTTCTTGTGTATCACCTATCTTTTTTGCATCAAATATTTTTTCATTTACCCAAGCATCATCATTATCACACTCAAACACTTCAGTGCCATTCAAACACTTTCATTTACCCAAGCATCACCATAATCACACACAAACACTTCATTGTCATTCACACAGTCACAACATATATTGGGTATCGTCAAAAGTTGTCTCTGGTACAAGTTTCAATTCCCAAACATTACAGAAAATAAATACAACGTGAGAGAA